>NW_013670765.1:0-8786 GCF_000517525.1 Limulus polyphemus | reverse complement strand
TTCTCAAGTTCAAAAGTGATCGAAACGTTGAACCTGGTTTAAAAATATTTTTCCTCACTGTAAGAACTGTAACTTCTAATAAAATAATACTTATAATCGGTAAAAAATACTCAAAACGAAACTATTAAACCCTACTTAGACTGAACCTTAAACCGCCAGAGGTCGTTATTTACATGCTCACGTACGAGAGTATACAAACACTAATCATCGAGAGTAGGCAAGAAATTTTTCATAGAATTTCTAATTAGATAGTTACACGATCCCTAACATCTATATAACTTTTCTACAGCTATAACGTTATAGAAAAACAGTTAGGACTAAAATATAAGAGAAATGTGAGATTGGCCAAATAGCCGTCATCAGGATTTATTGGATCTATCAAATTTGTCTATAAAAAATCAATTTTGTTTTTAATAAAGCTACAACAATATATTATCCAAACAGAAAATACCCCTTTGCAACAGCTTAAGAAACAAGAGGGAATCCTCAATAGCCGCGACTGTAATTAGATTTCAACTTGGTCAAGAGATGGAGCTATGAATTAAAAGTTTGAACTTGAAAAAAAAAACAGAAAAAAAACACTCAGTGACATTCTATGAGCCATTATGCCGCGGCTAAAAATAAGTTTAAAACGTTGTTGCCATTTGCAAGATCGCTTCGCAACAATACACACAGAGGAATAGCTAAAGTTGTTTTTAAATACACTTCAAAAAATACTGATGCTCTACGATAACGTAGCGATGATATCGTAATATGAGTTCACACGTAATATTTTAATCACAATTATAATATAATTGAAAGGAATATAGAAGCAGAACAAAGCTAATTTCCCCCCCCCCCGAAGATCAGCATTGGACGTTGTAATTGGTCTATCCATTATTGTTGCATTTCGGATTGTTTTATTGACGTCATGGAGTACAACTGATCTAAAAATAAACAGCAAATGTTTATGGCTGCATTCTTTGGAAATATAAAAAGTAAAATAGATACGGATTTTTTTCTAATTATTGTTTATGTGAATAGAAATAAAACAACGTGACAGAAACAAACAAATCACGTTTAAATATATACGCCTTAAATGGTTGATAAAAGCTTATTGCTTCGTCGACGAACTTTCACAGTTTAATGTAATGTAGCTTTTCTAAAAGGTCATGCATGGGCCGTCTTCGGTGTTTGTAATATTTGTCCTACAGATCGTGAGTTCGCTTCGAAAAGAAATGTCCAACTGACATTACCACAGAGAATAATTTTCAAAAGGTCATTTTCGGCCAAGTTTAATTATTACTTTGCCTTCACACAGTAGAAACGCTGGTGTGAGACTGGTCAATGATTTATGCTTTGTCCATCGCGGGTATTTAATCTCAGATTTTAGAATTACAAGTCGTCTAGCTTGCCGATAACCACCTAGGGACACTACTAATTCATATGAACGTATTATATATATATTCGGGGAGATAATAGATGAGATAGTGAATGTATTTTCACTATTGAAACCGAAACTTAATAACAGTTAAAGTTCTTTCTTGGTAAAGTCTCATTACTTAGTTAATTGGATGGCAAAGCGCATAACTTTGAAATCTGATAACGCTAACATCTGAGGTTGATTCTCCCTGGGTGGACGCAGCGCAGATAGTCCACTGTATAGCTTTGCTCTTAACAACAAGCTCCCCAGTGGCACAACGGACTTACAACGCTAGAAAGTGGGTTTCGATACCCGTGATGGGCAAAGCACGGATAGCCCTTTGTGTAGCTTTGTGCTTAACTACAAACAAACAAACTTAGCAACAAATAAATCGTTGCTTATAAGAAACGTGTGTATGCCAGTGTTTATATAAATACGTCTTTATGATCGTATTTCCTTATGTAACCATGTATGACTGACTATCCTGATGTCATCCTGTGAGGTAATATGATTCATGGTGCTATATTCTAGAACTGAAATATGCTGTTCTAATTTTGTTCAGTCCTAACGAATAACAAAACCCAGCGACTATTCTAAGTTCTTTATGAAACGGGATCTCACTTGCTCATGAAGTATTTAGTATTCTGAAAACGTGTATCGAACCAAAATGGAAACACCTGCTGGTTTCATTACTCACCTGAATTCCTTTCTATAAATATACATGCCTGTATACTGACCGTACAAATCACATAAATCTTTATTAACTAATGTGTGTGTGCGTTACAGAAGACGTGGCCATTTGTTAACCTAAAACCTGGCGTTTTAAAGGTAATCTGGTAGAGTGACAAAACACAGATCCGTTGTTACACTAAAAACGGGCATTTTAAAATTAACCTTGTCTGGTAATCTGGTAGAGTGACAAAACAGAGATCCGTTGTTACACTAAAAACCGGCATTTTAAAATTAACCTTGTCTGGTAATCTGGTAGAATGACAAAACACAGATCCGTTGTTATACTAAAAACGGGCATTTTAAGGTTAACCTTGTCTGGTAACCTGGTAGAGTGACAAAACAGAGATCCGTTGTTACACTAAAAACGGGCGTTTTAAGGTTAACCTTGTCTGATAACCTGGTAGAGTGACAAAACACAGATCCGTTGTTACACTAAAAACGGGCATTTTAAAATTAACCTTGTCTGGCAATCTGGTAGAATGACAAAACACAGATCCGTTGTTATACTAAAAACGGACATTTTAAGGTTAACCTTCTCTGATAACCTGGTAGAGTGACAAAACACAGATCCGTTGTTACACTAAAAACGGGCATTTTAAAATTAACCTTGTCTGGTAATCTGGTAGAGTGCAAAAACACAGATCTGTCATTACACTAAAAATGGGCATTTTAAGGTTAACCTTATCTAGTAACATGGTAGAGTGACAAAACACAGTCCCGTTGTTACACTAAAAACGGGCATTTTAAAATTAACCTTGTCTGGTAATCTGGTAGAGTGACAAAACACAGATCCGTTGTTACACTAAAAACGGGCATTTTAAGGTTAACCTTGTCTGGTAACCTGGTAGAGTGACAAAACAGAGATCCGTTGTTACACTAAAAACGGGCATTTTAAGGTTAACTTTCTCTGATAACCTAGTAAAGTAACAAAATATAGTCCCGTTGTTACACTAAAAACGGGCATTTTCAGGTTAACCTTGTCTTGTAATCTGGTAGAGTGACAAAACATAGCCCCGTTGTTAACCTAAAAGGGGGCATTTTAAGGTTAACCTTCTCTGATAACCTGGTAGAGTGACAAAATATAGTCTCGTTGTTAACCTAAAAACGGGCATTTTAAGGTTAACCTTATCTAGTAACATGGTAGAGTAACAAAACACAGATCCGTTGTTACACTAAAAACGGGCATTTTAAGGTTAACCTTGTCTGGTAATCTGGTAGAGTGTCATGCTACGTATTGAGAATTTGAAATAGTCCAAAGCCGAGTTAAATAATTTAAATTTAAACAGTTGAATTGTACCCTGGATTTAGTGTCTAGAAATATGCCGATATTTTATTTAATTTACGCTATTTGTCAACAAGATTAATTTACACCGGTTTTTGTTTTTGACACAAATACGTTTTAATATATTTATACACAACAGTATAAATTACAATAGCAACTATTACGATTAATTTTTACAAACAAAGTTTCATATACAAAAAATTCACAAACTTACAAATAACCTAAAATCTTCTTTCTGATTCAGAGTCTCCTTGATATCCAGCGAGTTAACTTTAAGTCGATGTACGTACAATTATCGGGAAGCTAGCTAGTTTGGCCGGGCACTGAATTGTTGGACCGTGGAAATAAGATAATATTTTCATAAAGTCACTAATGTGCGATGTGAAACCAATAATATTTTCGGAAAGATACTAATGTTTGATGAGAATTCATTGGCGTTCGAAATTTATAACAGTTCCTGGTCAAATGTCGTATATTTTCTGGTTGGTAAGGGTTAGCAAAATCACGGTTTATAGCGTACACAGTTATAACAGGTTCCTGGCAGACTTGTGTCTGGGACAAATCTATAATATTGTCCTCTGATTCCATGTCTACCCTTTGTTTTTTGGCTTAATTTCTCAGCCTGAGCTCGAGTCACAGAACATGAGGGAAACACATCGGGATTCTCCTCAACTACTACTTTTTTATAAGGGGGGGGGGGGGTAACTGTATAAATCTTCATTCTATTCTTTAACCCTATGGCTCGTAATTTCTGTCCTTTTGCAGCAAACACATTTCGGGGTCCTGGGCCAGCTATAAGGGAAACCATCAAATCCCACTATTCGGTCGTCAAGAGTTGACGGCGGGTCATATGAAATAAGTACCTTACCTCTAGTCTATCACTTCAAAAATAGGGACGGCTAACGAAGATAGCCCTCGAGCAACTTTGAGTGAAATTCAACAAATAAACAAAAACCATCTAATCTTTCAGTTCAAAATTAGAAACGGCCATTTTCAAACAGTTCTCGTGTAGCTTTGTGCAAATATGGAAACAAAAAATTAAAGCATAAGTTGATTTAAAATGCTAAGAATACAAGATGTAACAAATATTCGAACATAAATGAATAAAATTTCGACAAAGCTCGCTTTGACAAAGCGTTTTTCGTCAGATCAAAAAGATTTAAAACCATGATAACATTTCAGTTTTATTGGTTACGTGAGAGATTGTTGGTTGGGTTTTATACTTAAAATAAACGACCTTATAACACCCAAGTGTTGTTTTGATTTAATTAGACACTCGACGTTTCGCTTTACAGCTTCTTCAGGAGCGTTCACTAAAACACAAATCGAAACTGACAGAAGGTGTAAAGCGAAACGTTGAGTGTCTAATTATATAAAAACAATATTTTGATGTGATAAGGTCGTTGATTTCTAGTATTGATATGTCTTCTATACATCAATATGCACTACAGAAATTAAATATAGGTTTTATAATTTTCCAACAACATGTCGGACTCAAAGGATTTGAAAAAATAAAGGAAATATTTCTCAAACTGAACATTTGTACACAAGAAGTTGAGTTCATCATTTTTAAAGTTTTATTTGCGTGTAAACAAATGTTACATCAAGTTTGGTTAATTCATACAAAACAGAAAGCAGCGATCTCAATGTAAAATTAACTTAAACTCATTTTAAAGCTAGATCTTTACGATTGGTTAAGGGTTAAGAGAAATAACCTGGACAACTTGCAACTTCAAAGTTTGTTTCTGATTTTGAATTTCGCGCAAAGCTACACGAGGACCATCTGCGCTAGCCGTCCCTAATTTAGCAGTGTAAGATTAGAGGGAAGGCGGCTAGTCATCACCACCCACCGTCAACTCTTGGGCTACTCTTTTACCAACGAATAGTGGGATTGACCGTCACATTATAACGCCCTCACAGCTGAAAGGGCGAGCATGTTTTGGTGGGACGGGGATTCGAACCCGCGCCCTTCAGATTGCTAGTCGAGCGCCCTAACCACCTGGCCATGCCGGGCCGCAGCTTGAAAGACTGAGTGTAAGAATCGTTCTTAGAAAATAAATAAATCTGTCTGTAGTCCTGTGTGTGTAAACACATGTACACATCTATTTCTTGGAAAAGAAGTAACTGATTTGGTATTATCAAATAAAGGAATTACGTTGTTGTTCGGCGTCTAACTGTTATTGTTCTCGTGTCGTTTACGAAAATGTATTTGTCGAATAGCGAGCGATGGAACGGAATCCCCCAAAACTAAAAGAAAAGTCCTCTCAATACTGATCTTGCGAAGACCTGTATTACATATTCTTGTAGCGTGCTACAGGACCACAAAGAAACGTGTACCAATCACGGACAGCTTTCTCGAGTATTAACGTCAATACAAATGTTCTATAAATAGGCAGTGTTTGAAATGCGCGCTCAGACGTATATAATATGTTCCTGAATATATGTATATATATTTCAATTTTAACACGTTATAAAAATGCAGAGTGAGATTTGAGAACTTTCTTGCATTTCAAAGTAAATTAATACTATATTTAAAACTTTTGGAACAGCGATTTGACATTTCTTGTAGGAACTGCGCATGCTCCGCACGAATTCATATTGACGAGATTGTTAGAAAACATTACTTGAAAACAGTTGTTTAATATTGGTTATTATTAATAAAATCTTCTGGATCATGAGTGTATAGTAACATATATATAGTAACATCTGAGAGTGTGTAGTGATTTCAGCGACTCCAATGGACCTTCCGATCCATAGCCCGGCACGCTAATCACAAGGCCATGTCCGATACTCGTGTGAACGTAACGATTTGGTTTCAATCATTCCTACAAACAAACAAAATAAGATATTTCTTTTCTCAGTACTGACAGTAACGGTGGAACATTGCAAGGAATATAAAGTAATTTAAATATGTTTCCTAGTAAACCAGAAATTGTTTTTACTTCTGTTACACTTTTTTTTTATCTTCTTCTTTGTTTCTGGATAAACAGAAAGTTACACAATGGGCTATCTGTGCTACGGCCACCGCGGGGATCCAAACTCGATTTGTAGCGTAATAAGCCCACAGATTTACCGCTGAGCTCCCTGTTACACTTTTTTTTATCTTCTTCTTTGTTTCTGGATAAACAGAAAGTTACACAATGGGCTATCTGTGCTACGGCCACCACAGGGATCCAAACTCGATTTGTAGCGTAATAAGCCCACAGATTTACCGCTGAGCCCCTGTGGGGATCTTCTTCTGGTTGTTATCGAAGATGATTGTTTGTTTGTTTTTAATTATGCACAAAGCTACACAAGGGCTATCTATGCTCTGCCCAACACGGGTATCGAAACCCGGTTTCTAGCGTTGTAAGTCCGCAGACTTCCCGCTGTGCCACTGGGGGGGGGGGGGGGAAGGGAAAATAAAGTCTACGAATTTCCTTTTAAGGACCAAAACTCCTTCAGAATAAAAACTAAGTTCTAAAAGCAAATTACACTCAATAGGAAGCCTAAGAAAAAACCTGCATTACATATTCTTTTAACGTATTTTATTATCGAAAATGTATTGTCATGATACCAGTCACGAAAGTGCTGGAGTATTAGAATGCTTAGGGCTTTCAGAGAAAAGTCTGCTCTTGCGAAACAAAATGAAGTCAATATTTGTCTTCAGAATGGAATCGTATAACGGTAGAGAAGGTTGTTTTTTATTTTATAATTCTCACACAAGGATTAACTGAGCATAGCCGTCCCTAATTTTGAACGGACAGACTAGAGGGACTGCAAGCTAATCGACGGTTGTTAATTCTTGTCTAACCGAATTTTCACCGTCATTCATATAAGCTCACCCGTGGCCCCAAAGCTTAGAACCTGTTTTCGCTCCAACGGGACGCGAACCTTCAACCCTCAAATACACAGCCGTCTTACATTAGCACTATAATTTAATTCATTACTATCTCATAATAATTCGATAAAAGTGTAAACTATATAACACACCAAAGCACATTGATCTCACATTGATTTTTGAAACTTCTGTCGAAACTATTTAACCTAGTTTAACGAAACTTGATTGAGTTTTAAACTACTCTTTATTGGTCTCTCAACATAAGAGTTCGGACAGATTGTTTTTTTTATCAAGCACAAAGCTACACAGGATGTTAGCTGTGCATTGCCCACCACGGGTATCGAAACTCGACTGTTAGCGTTTTAAGTCCGCATACTTTCCGCTGAGTCTCTTTACTTTTGTGTTCGCCTCTCACCCATTTTTCCATAATGGTTCGCATCAACAAGTAACTACGGGAAACATTTAATGCTATTTTATTTCACTAAAATAACGGCCAGATAGTTAGGTCGCTCGTCCCGTAATCTGCGGGTCGCGTGTCCGAATCCCCATCACCGAACATGTTCGCCCTCTCAACCGTGTGAGCGTTATAACACGAGGGTCAGTCTCTCTATTCGTTATTAAACGTGAAGCTCAAGAGTTGGCGGTGGGTGGTGTTGAGTAGCTGCCTTCCCTCTAATATATGACTGCTAAATTATGGATGGCTAGCGCAGATAGCTTTGTACGAAATTCAAAACAAGCAAACCCTAAAATGACTAGTGTTTAAGAACACATCTTGAATCTTTGTTTCATTCACGTAAAAGCGCCATCTGCACATAACCGTCACGTATATTGGACTGACAGCATTGAGGTAAATCAGTGGCTCAACAACATTTAACTGGCGGAATAGTGAAATCTGACCATCCTTCTTATAGCGCATCCAGCGTGAAACTTGACCAACCTTCTTATAGCGCATCCAGCGTGAAACTTGACCAACCGTCTTATAGCGCACCCAGCGTGAAACTTGACCAACCTTCTTATAGCGCACCCAGTGTGAAACTTGACCATCCTTCTTATAGCGCATCCAGCGTGAAACTTGACCAACCTTCTTATAGCGCACCCAGCGTGAAACTTGACCATCCTTCTTATTGCGCATCCAGCGTGAAACTTGACCAACCTTCTTATAGCGCACCCAGCGTGAAACTTGACCATCCTTCTTATAGCGCACCCAGCGTGAAACTTGACCATCCTTCTTATAGCGCACCCAGCGTGTTTCTATAGCTCATTTCCTGAAAGTAAATCAATTCTTTGTTGTTTTTATTAATACCATGGTACTTTATGGTACTTTAATGGTATGATACTAACCTTGTTTAACAGTTCCTTAACATCGTGTTATTGTACAATATTTTATGGTACTTTAATGGTATGATACTAACCTTGTTTAACAGTTCCTTAACATCGTGTTATTGTACAATACTTTATGGTACTTTAATGGTATGATACTAACCTTGTTTAACAGTTCCTTAACATCGTGTTATTGTACAATACTTTATGGTACTTTAATGGTATGATAC
>NW_013670764.1:71249-77605 GCF_000517525.1 Limulus polyphemus | reverse complement strand
TATGATTCTTTTCTCCCTATTTACCCCACAGACTATCCTATCCACATGCCTTGTCAAGGAATCACCTATAACTATAACCTCCTTATCATACACATCCTTCTCTGGCTGAAATTTGTTGCTCAACAGAATAGGCTCATTATAACTAAATTCATTACTTTCAACCCTAACAGTACTCTTTCTAACTTCCTGGAAGTCATTATTAGCTGATTTATCCCTTGCATGTAAAAGCTTAAGCTCCTCCTGAAATCCTGCTGCCATTTTCCCCAGTCTACACTTCTTTTTATCTATTGCCTCTACTTTAATTATGATTACCCACAACTTATAACTACAAAATTAGGGTTAAATTTTCATGATTTCCTCCATATTGAAAGCTAGTAGAGACACACTTGTTGCGTGTACCGTTGCTGACTCAATTGAAATTCCATGTCGGAATAGTCGATTCTACATTTTCCCCATGGCTCCTGAATCCTATGGATGTCAATCAGTTTCAAAGCGATGTCAGTTTGGTCATTATACTTTATGTTGAAGCCAGTGTGTGACATTACAGGAGTAATGTCTGGCTCGTGAAATGCCACCCGTATTCCAAGCTGTCGACTGTATAAGTTGATGTATTCTGAGTAGTTTCCTTTCAAGACGAGGCGTAACCCTGAACAGAAATACATAAGTTAAACAGTAAATAAACCAAACTGTTTATACACCACCATCTCTCATGACCCTGAACAGAAAAACATAAGTTAAACAGTAAATAAACCAAACTGTTTATACACCACCATCTCTCATGACCCTGAACAGAAAAACATAAGTTAAACAGGTAAATAAACCAAACTGTTTATACACCACCATCTCTCATGACCCTGAACAGAAAAATATAAGTTAAACAGTAAATAAACCAAACTGTTTATACACCACCATCTCTCATGACCCTGAACAGAAAAACATAAGTTAAACAGTAAATATAAATACAAATCAAACTCTCTCTATGTCTATACAGACTCTACTATTTGCTGTCTGTTCTAAAAATATACCAGTATAAACCCGAAATGTGTTTTATTTACTTGTTTGTTGGAATGTCATGAGACCACGTAAATTTAGCTAAGGTTTGTTAGTTTTAATAAAACATAGCATGTAATATAGCAGCTATAGATAATTAAATATTTGTAATATAGTCTTGTCAGTTTCATTAGTATACTTTATTAAACCCTATAAAGCTGTACCTAAGTGGTGACAATCTCTGTATGTAAGCATCAAGTGTTAGTGTTTCATTGTCTGAATATGTTTGTAAAGTTAGTAGTCAATACGATCGTCTAAGCCTAATTATTAATTAGTCTTGTTATTACTACTACTAATTGCAAACTAGTTTTACTCTAAGTTATGACTACTAATCTATTGCTGTTTTCGGGGAAGTCCTGAGAAGGACTATTTCTATTTGGGTAGTTGATAGGATTCGATCGTGGGTCTCCTTGATAGAAAGTCAGATGTGTTATCGACTCGACTTGAACCAACTATCTATTTCAACGGATTCAAGCTTTGTTTCTAGAGTGACTAGGTTATCATTTATTATTGATATTTCGCTTTACGGATCGTACAGAATGATCAACATTACCAAAACCGTACAAACAGAACGCTGCTCTTTGATCAAAGTTATTACCTTGCTACTTAAGTGTTTCTATATCATATGTTTCATACCGTTCAAACAGAACGCTGCTCATTGATCAAAGTTATTACCTTGCTACTTAAGTGTTTCTATATCATATGTTTCATACCGTACAAACAGAACGCTGCTCTTTGATCAAAGTTGTTACCTTGTTACTTAAGTGTTTCTATATCATATGTTTCATACCGCACAAACAAAAGTTTCCTTGCTTCTTAAGTGTTTCTATATCATATGTTTCACCCTGTTGTATGCTCTTCTCTAGTATGATGAACTGTTACAGACAGATCACTATTAAATGAGTGTCAATGAATTCTAACTTTTGTTGGTTATATTTGTTTCTTCACAGAAAAGTCCTTCATAGGACTTTCCTCAAGAGGGCAGCAGATTAGAAGACAAAACGTAGAATAAAAAAGTTAACAATTATAATATATTCAGAAAAAAGATAACAATTAGAATGTATTCAGAAAAAGATAACAATTAGACTATATTCAGAAGAAGTTAACAATTTTAATGTATTCAGAAGAAGTTAACAATTAGAATGTATTCAGAAAAAGATAACAATTAGAATATATTCAGAAGAAGTTAACAATTAGAATGTATTCAGAAGAAGTTAACAATTAGAATGTATTCAGAAAAAGTTAACAATTAGAATGTATTCAGAAGAAGTTAGCAATTAGAATGTATTCAGAAGAAGTTAACAATTAGAATGTATTCAGAAAAAGATAACAATTAGAATATATTCAGAAGAAGTTAACAATTAGAATGTATTCAGAAGAAGTTAACAATTAGAATGTATTCAGAAAAAAGATAACAATTAGAATATATTCAGAAAAAGTTAACAATTAGCATGTATTCAGAAGAAGTTAACAATTAGAATGTATTCAGATGTAGATGTTCATGTGAACTATTCAGCTAACAACGACTGATATTTAGTCGCTACAATTTTATCGAACTAAATGGCAAAGACTGTGAACTTCCTGAACACAGTAAAACGTACCTGAGCCACTTCCAAAAAAAGCTGTTTTTACTTTTCCTCCGTTGGAACTTTTATCATGATTGAAGGAAAAACATTTACCAAATTCAGGATCAATGAATTCATAGAAATTCCTGAAATAAATAAACATAAGTCGTATTTGTTGTTTGATATATGAAATGATAAACAATAGCACTATAGCGTGACATTTCTTATATTAAGTCAATTTCACTATAAAAAAAAAAAGTCGTTAAGATTTACTTTATCCCGAAGAAGCTTTTCAGAAAAAGAAATTTTCAGTTTTGCATTTTGCTGTTTTTACGTTTTTTACCATTATTTCGCCCCCTGTAGATGGATCTTTACCAAATTTGGTATAGAGGTTCATTTGGTCCATGAAGAGATACATTCAAATTTTCAGTTTTATCTTTTGCGGTTTTTATCTCCATTTTTTGCGTTTTTTACCACTACTTCGCCCCTTTTTGATGGATCTTCACCAAAGTTGGCATGAAGCTTTGTTGGGTCCATGCGGTGATACATGCAAACTTGCGGTTTCACATTTTGTGTTTTGCAGTTTTTATGGGCGTTTTTTACAATTACACATAATGGAAGTAACTTTTCACGTCCTAAAGTAACCTTTCATTAATGATAACTTTTCATAACTTCCATCCAGTGGACGGGTATTCCAACTAGTAAATAATGATATACCTTTAGTAATCCATAACTTTCGTTCTGTTGAGGCAGTTTATTTAAAATATATAAATGTTAATATACCTTTAGTAATCCATAACTTTCGTTGTGTTGAGGCAGTTTATTAAACATATATCAATATTAATATATCTTTAGTAATCCACAACTTTCGTTCTGTTGAGGCAGTTTATTAAAAATATATAAATATTAATATATCTTTAGTAATCCATAACTTACTTTTTTGTCAAGCAATCACGTCCGTTGAAACTACAAGAAATAAACAAATCACGAAATGAATATCCGTACTGCCGTATTTGTTCCATATCAGGTGTGAGAATCATACTCCAGTCAGAGAGGTCATACGTTTTTGACTTGTTAATCATGTCTAACACTTTGCTAGCATTTAGCTCGATGTCGTGGTCATAGTTCAAAACTATTACATCATCATATTGAAATTCATCATGTTGCAGCATGTAATCACTCCCTCCTTCAATTTCACCCTCTTCTTGTGTTGGATCATAGGGATTATTACCGTCGCTGCAAATACAGTCATCCCCTTCGAATTTGCAATCGTAACTCGAATTTGTTTGTTCTATACACACGCTCCAGTCACAGTAACATTGGTTCAAGTCGATATCTCGCTCGCATTTCACGGAATCACAGAGATCTTCTGAACACTGGCACTGATTTTCAAAATCGTTCCATATACAAGAAATTTCTTCCATGCAGCTGTGGGATTGGTCGTTCTCTGAAAGCCTAGAGTAAATAAAGTATCAATAAGCAGAGGGCACTGAACATTACAAGTGTGACAATCTTCTAAACTGTATTAGTACTAGTTATTTGGGACACGTAACATTTAACCATCTTATATAAATATGTCTTACCTAGATAGTTGAAACGAAAAATTCTATACTTCACTAAAAACAATCTTACTACACGAGACTCATTCCAGAAGTAAGTTTTAAAACATACGGTGAAGGTCAAATACAATTATAAAGCTGACACCAACAAGTAACTGATGACTATAAAGCTGACACCAACAAGTAATTTATGACTATAAAGCTGACACCAACAAGTAACTGATGATTATAAAGCTGACACCTACAAGCAACTGATGACTATAAAGCTGACATCTAAAAGCAACTGATGACTATAAAGCTGATACCAACAAGTAACTGATGACTATAAAGCTGACATCTACAAGCAACTGATGACTATAAAGCTGACACCAACAAGTAACTGATGACTATAAAGCTGACACCTACAAGCAACTGATGACTATAAAGCTGACACCAACAAGTAATTGATGACTATAAAGCTGATACCAACAAGTAGCTGATGACTAAACCATCGACAGAAGAAATATGAATTTCATCATAATATAGGTGTACTTAAAATATGACGTAATAAAGGAGAATAACAAAGATGAATTAACGTTAATTCGATAAAGTTTAAAATATGACGTAATAAAGTAGCATAAGAACGATGAATTAACGTTAATTCGATAAAGTTTAAAATATGACGTAATAAAGTAGCAAAAGAACGATGAATTAACGTTAATTCGATAAAGTTTAAAATATGACGTAATAAAGTAGCAAAAGAACGATGAATTAACGTTAATTCGATAAAGTTTAAAATATGACGTAATAAAGTAGCAAAAGAACGATGAATTAACGTTAATTCGATAAAGTTTAAAATATGACGTAATAAAGTAGCATAAGAACGATGAATTAACGTTTATTTGATAAAGTTTAAAATATGACGTAATAAAGTAGCATAAGAACGATGAATTAACGTTTATTCGATAAAGTTTAAAATATGACGTAATAAAGTAGCATAAGAACGATGAATTAACGTTAATTCGATAAAGTTTAAAATATGACGTAATAAAGTAGCATAAGAACGATGAATTAACGTTAATTCGATAAAGTTTAAAATATGACGTAAATAAAGTAGCATAACAACGATGAATTAATGTCAATACGATAGTTTAACGTCTGAGGCCAGGTTATATATATAATAGTAACTGATTACAGAAATAGCGTATACACTTTATAAGTTATATGCGTGTTTGAGAACTCGATGGGCTATTTGTTTGAGGGACAGACGGACTATCATAATGTAAACTTCCTTTCAACCATTCCTATTTTTGTGTAAAATTTAAAGGATAAGTCTTGTGTTGCTTTTTTTTTTCTACAGCATTATCGTTAAATAAATTTGCATAGTTTAAAAACCTAACTAAGAAATTTCTTCGTTTTAACAAAACATCCCCGAGAGAATTTAAGTTTAAATAACTTACTCATTTAAAGGATAAGTCTTCTGTTGCTTTTTTATTCTACAACATTATCGTTAAATAAATTTGCACAGTTTAAAAACCTAACTAAGAAATTTCTTCGTTTTAACAAAACATCCCCGAGAGAATTTAAGTTTAGATAACTTACTCATCCATTCTGCATTTTTCAAGAATATCTTCAATGTCCAGACCGATCAGATGATTTTGTTTTACCGCTGTCCTCTTGATGGGGTTTAGAGGGCAAATTGTCACAGCAGGAAAGTCCTGCCAGTAAGAGGTGAGGATCTGAAGACAAGTAGAAGATAACTTGATAAAATAAGTAGAGGATCTGAAGACAAATCACAAAATAAATTGTTATGTCTTGTAAACCACATAAATACAAACAGAAGATAATACGTTAAAACATGTACAGGATATGAAAACAAACAGAAGACAAGTTGTTAAAACATGTAGAGGATCTTAAGACAAAACACAAAACAAATTGTTATGTCTTGTAAACCACATAAATACAAACAGAAGATAATACGTTAAAACATGTACAGGATATGAAAACAAACAGAAGACAAGTTGTTAAAACATGTAGAAGATCTGAATAAAACAGAAGACAAGTTGTTCAAACATGTACAGGATATGAAAACAAACAGAAGACAAGTTGTTAAAACATGTAGAAGATCTGAATAAAACAGAAGACAAGTTGTTCAAACATGTACAGGATATGAAAACAAACAGAAGACAAGTTGTTAAAACAT
>NW_013670764.1:68779-70367 GCF_000517525.1 Limulus polyphemus | reverse complement strand
CAGAACACACACTAAATTTCTTCGAACACATAAATTCCATTCATCCCAAAATCAAATTTACCATAGAACACGAAAACAATAAAAGTTATCTGTTCTTAACCTCAACATTATCAGATCGGACACACAGTTTAAAACTAAAATTCACCACAAGAACACACACACCGGCCTTTACATCCCTTGGAATTCCGCTCTTGACACCACACACAAAAATCAATATACTCAAAAACATTATAAATATAGCCACAAGACTCTGTTCAACGGACTACATAAATGAAGAAATCAACTACATAAAGCAATCCTTCGTTCACACCAATAAATTTCCACCAGCTATTGTTGAAAAACTCTCCAACATTCCCCACAATAAAACTCAACTCACGAACAAAATTGATACTAACAAACCCAACAATAGAACATTACACTACAGTTTACCTTTTGTCCCTGAAACCAGCTCAATAATCATCTACACTTGGACAAAACTAGCGATTAAACACAATATTCCTGTCAACGTCAAATTCTCTCAAAAACCCGGCCCTAAATTAAAATCGTTACTAAACAAAAATTATTTAGAATCACAAAATACCAACGTCATTTACAAAATAACATGCAATAACTGCCCAGAATTCTACATTGGAGTATCAGGAAGAAAATTGGAAACCAGATTCACAGAACACAATAGAAAACCGTCCCATGTTTTCCACCATTGCAACTAAAAAAAAACATAGTATATCTATTAAAAACACAGTGATTTTAAACAAAGAACCCAACATAAATAAACGAAAAATCAAGGAATCAATTTTAATTGAACAAAACAACCCTACTCTAAACCAACACCCTGGGGTGCCAAGATATCTCTTCTAAGTCTTGCAACAGTATCCGGTCAGTGACCTCTTTGTTCAATACTGTATATATATGTAAATGTGTGTCTGTGTAAGCTACTTATACCTGATGATAACAAAACCTTGTCGAAACGTTGTACACTTGCTGTTATGTTAAACTTATATTAATTTTTTTTTCATTACCCATTCAAGCAGTCTCCAAGCATTAGAAGACAGGTTATTAAAACATGTAGAGGATCTGAAGACAAACAGAAGACAAGTTGTTAAATATGTAAAGGATCTGAAGACAAACAGAAGACAGGTTGTTAAAACATGTACAGGATCTGAAGACAAACAGAAGACAAGTTGTTAAATATGTAAAGGATCTGAAGACAAACAGAAGACAGGTTGTTGAAACATGTACAGGATCTGAAGACAAACAGTAGACGAATTGTTAAATCATGTACATGATCTGAATACAAACAGAAGACAAGTTGTTATCATGTACAGGATATGAATAAAAACAGAAGAGAGGTTGTTAAAACATATACAGGATATTGTTACGTCTCCGTTCGTTAGTTAATTTTCTGTTAAAACTCTTACCGAAGAAACTTTACCCATACAAGTCCTTACTTAATAAAACTAGTTTATTCTTGCCGAATACAACTTTACGATACACTCAACTTCAACAGTCGCGCTATAACAAACTATAGTTCACGTCTCACGAGCTCTACTTCAACAATACGTCTCTCTCTGACTGCAGTTCAATTACT
>NW_013670764.1:65965-67779 GCF_000517525.1 Limulus polyphemus | reverse complement strand
TATGAATAAAAACATAAGACAAGTTATTAAAACACGTACAGGATCTGAAGAGAAACTGAAGACAGGTTGCTAAAACATGTACAGGATCTGAAGACAAACAGAAAACAAGTTGTTAACATGTACAGGATATGAATAAAAACAGAAGACAGGTTGTTAAAACATGTACAGGATTTGAAGACGAACAGAAGACAGGTTGATAAAACATGTTGCCGATCTAAAGATTTACAGAAGTCAAGTTGTTAAATCATGAAGAGGATCCGAAGACAAACAGAAGACAGGTTGTTAAAACATGTACAGGATCTGATTAGAAACAGAAGGCAAGTTGTTAAAACATGTTGATGATCTGAATATTTACATAAGTTAAGTTGTTAAATCATGAAGAGGATCTAAAGACAAACAGATGATAGGTTGTTGAAATAAGTAAAACCTTCGGCAGCAGTAGATTTACTCAAGCACAATCCTAAAATAAAAAATTAAATCCTCGCATTGGACAGAGTGAAAATAGTTCATTGTTCAAGTTTACGCTAAAACAATAAAACCCATAAAATTGTTGAAACAGTTAAAATCTGTACTATTGTTGAAACAGCTACGGTGTTGTGTCTATACAAGTTTTGGAACAGACACAGTCTATACAAGTTTTGAAACATATAAAATCTACAAAATGACTTAAACAGGTACAGTTTTATAATTTCTCAGATAAGTTCATACTTCAGTTTTGACCAGCTTGGGATACTTCAAGTAGTCCTCAACTATTCTCCAAGTTAAGTAGGAAAGACCTCCCAGATTAACGAGAACCACACCCACCCACAAGAACCGACGGAAACAAGTTTTAGAGTACACAATTCTGGAACACCCTGCTGAAGAGATGGTGTCCCCACAGAAGGTCTGCGTTAGAGATCCTATAGTTCCCTCTTTCTTTTCCTCCACCATGTTCGTTACAGCCATAGTTGATAGTTAATTGTCCTATAAAAGAGAATATTTACATAAATGTCTTGTGATGCATCAAATTAAATTTAAATTTTAGCTATAATTTTTATTATCGTATATGTATTTTCCTTCTAACATTTGATTCCGCTATATTTCTATTTATCTTAAATGCTGTTTCCCATATTTCCTTGTTTTTATCAAACATTAAACATATGATTGTTAATAGACAAGATTATGGCTATTATGATATACAAAATTGTTTATTAACAAAATGGGGAAATAGATAAAGTTTCGGATTTTCCACATCAATTTACCGAAAAAAGACGTCCACTGGTCTCCTTACACACTTTGATAGTTTTATTCCGTTTACGTATAAACGAAACCTTGTTACATGCTTACCAAACAGAGCTTACAATCTGTGCTCCACGTATCTTAATCTACACTCTGAAATTTCGTTCTTACATGATATCCTGAAACGTAACTGCTACCCACAACACTTATTAGAAAACATTACCAACACCTTCCTAACAAAGAAACTTACAAATCCAATTAAGATACCAACTGTACCTAAACTTACTATATACTCATGTCTTCCCTATACTGGTAAACAAAGCTTAAATTTAAAAAATCAACTTAAACGCATACTTGGTCGTTACTACCCTCAAGTGGATTTAAGATTAGTTTTTAAATCCACATCATGCATATACATTTTTTTCCCTACTAAGGATCTCCTCTCCATTCCTCATTGTTCCTGGTTTGTCCATCTTTACACGTGTGGAGGCTGTAAGGCCTACTATATTGGCAAAACCAAACACCATTTAAAAGTTAGAACATATGAGAATTTCCATCAAAACACACACAAAAATTGAGTATCCCCTGTGCTCCCT
>NW_013670764.1:61193-65417 GCF_000517525.1 Limulus polyphemus | reverse complement strand
GTTGTATGGTTTTAAACACCCCTTGGTAGGGGGACTACAGCAGCAAAGTTAAAGACTTGATTCAATGGTGTGACAGCATCACTGCTTGTTGTATGGTTTTAAAAACCCCTTGTTAGGGGGACTACAGCAGCAAAGTTAAAGACTTGATTCAATGGTGTGATAGTGTCACTGGTTGTTTTATGGTTTTAAAAAACCCTTGGTAGGAGGACTACAGCAGCCAAGTTAAGGACTTGATTCAACGGTGTAACAGCGTCACTGCTTGGTGTATGGTTTTAAAAAAACCCTTGTTAGGGGGACTACAGCAGCAAAGTTAAGGACTTAATTCAATGGTGTGACAGCATCACTGCTTGTTGCATGGTTTTAAAAAACCATTGTTAGGGGGACTACAGCAGCAAAGTTAAGGACTTGATTCAATGGTGTGACAGCGTCACTGCTTGTTGCATGGTTTTAAAAAAAAACATTGTTAGGGGGACTACAGCAGCAAAGTTAATGGTGTGACAGTGTCACTGGTTGTTGTATGGTTTTAAAAAACCCTTGTTAGGGGGACTAAAGAGAAGAGAAGAGGGCTCAGCTTCTTCGCTTCCCCACAGAGAAGTAGACGCAACTGCTTCGTTTCACTACATAAAAGTAGCTTTAAATACTGGTTATCTTGGAATAGAGTACCTGAACAAGATAGTTGAAGTCAGAATTTTTGGGGTTTGAGTAGAATACTTAAAGAAGGATTGACATCAGAACTCTTTGTTTGTTGTAAAGTATCTGAACAAGATGGTTGAAAATAGAACTTAGAAAAATGGTTGAAGTTATAACCCTTTGTTTTGAAGTAATTTATCTGAACAAGAGGGCCAGGGCTCGTTGTCTTGATGCAGAGTACTTGAACGAACAGTTGGAGTCTAGATCATATCTTAGGTCTGACAACCAAATAGCTTGAATCAGAACCATCTTAATACAATATAAAATGGTATTAACCAAATCTGTCGCAGGAAAACTATTGTTCAATGTAATTTATCTGAACAAGAGTTCCAGGGCTCGTTGTCTTGATGTTGAGTACTTGAATGAAGAGTTGGAATCTAGATCATATCTTTGGTCTGACAACAAAATAGCTTGAATCAGAACCATCTTAATACAATATAAAATGATATTAACCAAATCTGTCGCAGGAAAACTGTTGTTCAATGAACCAATACCATTAATCGTAGATCAATGATGTTGAAAAACGGCCTTCAGAAAAATCAACGTGTAGCGCTGACAGCCACAGCTCTATTATTGCGTAGTACTGATGAACAAAGCACTGTCAGTAATAATTCTATTATTGTGTAGTGCTGATAAATATCGAACTGACAGCCACAGCTCTATTATTGCGTAGTACTGATGAACAAAGCACTGTCAGTAATAGTTCTATTATTGTGTAGTGCTGATGAATATCGAACTGACAGCCACAGCTCTATTATTGCGTAGTACTGATGAACAAAGCACTGTCAGTAATAGTTCTATTATTGTGTAGTGCTGATGAATATGAAACTGACAGCCACAGTTCTATTATAGCGTAGTACTAATGAACAAAGCACTGTCAGTAATAGTTCTATTATTGTGTAGTGCTAATGAATATCGAACTGTCAGGCATATCTCTATTATTGTGTAGCGCTGATTATTAACTGACTGTCAGTCACAGTTCTATTATTGTGTAGTGCTGATTATTAACTGACTGTCACAGCTCTATTAGTGTGTAGTGCTGATTATTAACTGACTGTCAGTCACAGCTCTATTATTGTGTAGTGTTGATTATTAACTAAATATCAGTCACAGTTCTATTATTGTGTAGTGCTGATTATTAACTAACTATCAGTCACAGCTCTATTATTGTGTAGTGCTGATTATTAACTGACTGTCAGTCACAGCTCTATTATTGTGTAGTGCTGATTATTAACTAAATATCAGTCACAGTTCTATTATTGTGTAGTGCTGATTATTAACTAAATATCAGTCACAGCTCTATTATTGTGTAGCGCTGATTATTAACTAAATATCAGTCACAGCTCTATTATTGTGTAGCGCTGATTATTAACTAAATATCAGTCACAGTTCTATTATTGTGTAGTGCTGATTATTAACTAAATATCAGTCACAGCTCTATTATTGTGTAGTGCTGATTATTAACTAAATATCAGTCACAGCTCTATTATTGTGTAGCGCTGATTATTAACTGACTGTCAGTCCCAGCTCTATTATTGTGTAGTGCTGATTATTAACTGACTGTCAGTCACAGCTTTATTATTGTGTAGTGCTGATTATTAACTGACTGTCAGTCACAGCTCTATTATTGTGTAGTGCTGATTATTAGCTAACTGTCAGTCACAGTTCTATTATTGTGTAGTGCTGATTATTAACTAACTGTCAGTCACAGTTCTATTATTGTATAACGCTGATTATTAACTGACTGTCAGTCACAGCTCTATTATTGTGTAGTGCTGATAATTAACTAAATATCAGTCACAGCTCTATTATTGTGTAGTGCTGATTATTAACTAAATATCAGTCACAGCTCTATTATTGTGTAGTGCTGATAAATATTGGACTGTCAGTCACATCTCTGTTATTGTGTAGTGCTGATTATTAACTAAATATCAGTCACAGTTCTATTACTGTATAGCGCTGATTATTAACTGACTGTCAATAACAGTTCTATTATTGTATAACGCTGATTATTAACTAACTGTCAGTCACAGTTCTATTATTATATAACGCTGATTATTAACTAACTGTCAGTCACAGTTCTTTTATTGTATAACGCTGATTATTAACTGACTGTCAGTCACAGTTCTATTATTGTGTAGTGCTGTTTATTAACTGACTGTCAATAACAGTTCTATTATTGTATAACGCTGATTATTAACAAACTGTCAGTCACAGCTCTATTAATAACAAGACACATGATTTTTCTCGTGATATTGTCAATGAGAGAAAGCTAGATTTAGCCGGATTATGGACAATCTCTACCTAAGTTCAACACAATTTAACAAAACACATTATTTTCATGTTGAAAGTGTGAATGAGAGATAAGACTTTAGTCTGATAAAAAATATGTACACAGAAAATCCTTTATTTTAATCAACTCGAAGTTCACAGATTCATTTATTAGAAAACCGAATGACTTGTAAAATCGTACGCATCATATTCGAATAAAATGTAAAGTGAAACTTCAGAATGTGATGAGATTTGATTACAAACATTAGATATTTACGTGACGTGACATCACATACCGTCATTTTCCCAGTGACTAAAGACGACAAAATTCAAGGCACGTCCTAAGGAAACGGAGACACGCCATTAAAAGTGTTACACAAGAGGGAAGGAATAATGAAGGTAGAAACATAGCACGTGGTCACGTCGCCTCGAAGGAAGAAGTGTCTTTAACATTCACATTACTGTTGTAAAGTAACTTGTGTATTCATGTATTGCATAACTTCCGGCTCAAAGTGTAATAATTTCTTGAAATAAAATATAATAACTATGATAAGTGAGAAACAGCTAGTGTAGTGTATATTATTCATAATGATAAACAGGTAGTGTAGTGTCTGTTATCCATAATGATAAACAGGTAGTGTAGTGTATATTATTCATAATGATAAACAGGTAGTGTAGTGTCTGTTATCCATAATGATAAACAGGTAGTGTAGTGTCTGTTATCCATAATGATAAACAGGTAGTTTAGTGTCTGTTATCCATAATGATAAACAGGTAGTGTAGTGTATATTATTCATAATGATAAACAGGTAGTGTAGTGTCTGTTATCCATAATGATAAACAGGTAGTGTAGTACCTGTTATCCATAATGATAAACAGGTGGTGGTGTCTGTTATCCATAATGATAAACAGCTAGTGTATATTATTCATAATGATAAACAGGTAGTGTAGTGTCTGTTATCCATAATGATAAACAGGTAGTGTAGTGTCTGTTATCCATAATGATAAACAGGTAGTGTAGTGTCTGTTATCCATAATGAATAACAGGTAGTGTAGTGCCTGTTATCCATAATGATAAACAGTATGTACAGTACCTGTTATCTATAATGATAAACAGTTAGTCTAGTGTATGTTATCCATAATGATAAACAGGTAGTGCAGTGTCTGTTATCTATAATGATAAGCAGTTAGTGTAGTGTATGTTATCCATAATGATAAACAGGTAGTGTAGTATCTGTTATCTATAATGATAAGCAGTTAGTG
>NW_013670764.1:59673-60856 GCF_000517525.1 Limulus polyphemus | reverse complement strand
AACAGGTAGTGTAGTGTCTGTTATCCATAATGATAAACAGGTAGTGTAGTGTCTGTTATCCATAATGATAAACAGGTAGTGTAGTGTCTGTTATCCATAATGATAAACAGTTAGTGTAGTGTATGTTATCCATAATGATAAACAGGTAGTGCAGTATCTGTTATCCATAATGATAAACAGGTAATGTAGTATCTGTTATCTATAATGATAAACAGGTAGTGTAGTGTCTGTTATCCATAATGATAAACAGGTAGTGTAGTGTCTGTTATCCATAATGATAAACAGGTAGTGTAGTGCATGTTATCTATAATGATAAACAGGTAGTGTAGTGCCTGTTATCCATAATGATAAACAGTTAGTGTAGTATCTGTTATCTATAATGATAAACAGGTAGTGCAGTGCCTGTTATCCATAATGATAAACAGTTAGTATAGTATCTGTTACCTATAATGACAAACAGTAAGTATAGTACCTGTTATCCATAATGATAAACAGTAAGTATAGTACCTGTTATCTATAATAATAAACAGTTAGTATAGTATCTGTTACCTATAATGACAAACAGTAAGTATAGTACCTGTTATCCATAATGATAAACAGTAAGTATAGTACCTGTTATCTATAATAATAAACAGTTAATTTAGTGTATGTTATCCATAATGATAAACAGGTAGTGTAGTGTCTGTTATCCATAATGATAAACAGTTAGTGTAGTGTATGTTATCTATAATGATAAACAGGTAGTTTAGTGTATGTTATCTATAATGATAAACAGGTAGTGCAGTATCTGTTATCTATAATGATAAACAGGTAGTGTAGTGCCTGTTATTTATAATGATAAACAGTAAGTATAGTACCTGTTATCTATAATGATAAACAGTAAGTACAGTACCTGTTATCTATAATGATAAACAGGTAGTATATTACCTGTTATCTATAATGATAAACAGTAAGTATAGTACCTGTTATCTATAATGATAAACAGGTAGTATAGTACCTGTTATCTATAATGATAAACAGTAAGTACAGTACCTGTTATCTATAATGATAAACAGTTAGTCTAGTGTATGTTATCCATAATGATAAACAGTAGGTATAGTACCTGTTATCTATAATGATAAACAGTAGGTATAGTACCTGTTATCTATAATGATAAACAGTAGGTATAGTACCTGTTATCTAT
>NW_013670764.1:56659-58774 GCF_000517525.1 Limulus polyphemus | reverse complement strand
AATAACTCTAATTTAACTAAGTTTCGTATAGTAACCAACCGGTGGTCCTACCTAAACAACCCTAATTTAACTAAGTTTCGTATAGTAACCAGCTGGTGATCCTACCTAAAAAACCTTAATTTAACTAAGTTTCGTATAGTAACCAGCCGGTAGTCCTAACTAAATAACTACTTCAACTAATTGTCATATTGTAACCAGCAGAATTTAACTAAGTTTCGTATAGTAACTAGCCGGTGGTCCTACCTAAATAACCCTAATTAAATTAAGTTTCTTATAGTAACCAGCCGGTGGTCCTAACTAAATAACTAACTAATTGTCATATTGTAACCAGCAGAATTTAACTACGTTTCGTATAGTAACCAGCTGGTGGTCTTACCTTTTTGTGTGATTAGAAGATAAGGACTTATAACCTGGTCTGATGAACTTTTTAATCGAGTTTCAAATCTTTTATTAATCACTAATTCTTTCTCTTTATATACTGGCCGTTCAAACTGGACTGATATCAATACGTTGCTTTACATATTCATTCTTGTTTTGCGTGCTGTTCTTTTGAGCCTCGTTTTGCTTTGGTGGAAATTAATGCTTGTTGTTCTAGAGATTTGATTTATAAGCTTTAGTCACTATTGTTTTGTATCCATGGTGATTATTTTTCCCTAGAGGTGAAAAGAAGGGTAGGAAAGTGGCCATCTGTTCCAGATTTCTGGGTTAATGGCATTCAATAAGTCGGGTGAAGTTAGAAACTCACATCCTTTCATAATTTTCATGAAAAAAAAGAGGTTCAAATTGTTTTGTGCTAAACAGTCACTATTGCTGACTTGCTTTAGGCTTAAGAGTGTAAGCTAGATTCTAGTTGCGGGCAGGAACTAGTTCTAGTGCAATATTTTGATTATTATTATTTAAGTTGTCTCTAAAAGATACGATATTCAGTGTGTACCTGTTGTTGAGATTACAGTGTTTCGTACTTTGTTAATAATCTAACAAAACGACACTGTGTCACGGGCCTTCACTAACAGTGTTTTGTCATTAACATTTCTATACGAGCAATCAGATGGAAACAGACGTCACTTTAGGAGCACGCTAATGCCTCGTGAGGTCTACGTTGTTTCTTTCACATTAATATTGTAATGACGTCCATTTAGCAGTCAGAACCGTATAATTACTGCTACGTCTAACTGTTTACAAATTAACTTTCGACCCTAACATACTTATTTCAAACAGTGATTTTTATTTTTACTGCAACAAGATGATTAGTTATTCAACGAATGTCTCAACACAGGATATGGACACGGATATATTGGATATACTGTTCATTCTTGGACACAGATATATTGGATATAACACTCATTCTTGGACACGGATATATTGGATATAACCAATATCTAAGAACACGGATATAGCTGATATAATGCTCTCTGTTAGACACGGATATACTGAATATAACGCTGATTCTCTGTTGGACACGGATATATTGGAGAAACCACTACTCTGTTAGACACGGATATATTGAATATAACGCTGATTCTCTGTTGGACACGGATATACTGAATATAATGCTGATTCTCTGTTGGACACGGATATATTGTAGAAACTACTACTCTGTTAGACACGGATATACTGAATATAACGCTGATTCTCTGTTGGACACGGATATACTGAATATAACGCTGATTCTCTGTTAGACACGGAGATACTGAATATAACGCTGATTCTCTGTTAGACACGGATATGTTGGAGAAACTACTAAGTAAGGGTACATAAAAAATAAAGCAACAAGTATAAAGGGAAAAAACGATAGAAGTGGATTTACATAACATTCGAAAAAAAAGCAAAAACCTAGTTGAAACCAATATTTTCATTACCCACCACTTTTTCCGGGAGATTATCCCGTCTGAACGGAATAAGGTCTTGAATAGAAAACATCTATAAAATAAAGTATTAAATAGAAAACATCTAAAAAATAAAGTCTTGAATAGAAAACATCTAAAAAATAAAGTCTTGAATAGAAAACATCTAAAAAATAAAGTATTGAATAGAAAACATCTAAAGAATAAAGTATTAAATAGAAAACATCTAAAAAATAAAGTGTTGAATAGAAAACATCTAAAAAATAAAATA
>NW_013670764.1:41435-55690 GCF_000517525.1 Limulus polyphemus | reverse complement strand
ATCTAAAAAATAAAGTCTTGAATAGAAAACATCTAAAAAATAAAGTCTTGAATAGAAAACATCTAAAAAATAACGCCTTGCATAGAAAACATCTAAAAAATAAAGTCTTGAATAGAAAACATCTAAAAAATAAAAGTCTTGAATAGAAAACATCTAAAAAATAAAGTCTTGAATAGAAAACATCTAAAAAATAAAGTCTTGAATAGAAAAGATCTAAAAAATACCGCCTTGCGTAGAAAAGATCTAAAAAATAACGTATTGAATAGAAAACATCTAAAAAATAAAGTCTTGAATAGAAAACATCTGTGACTTCAGATCAACATGTATTTGGAAATTAATTAATAATGATTTACAGATTTAATATTTCAGCTGACTACTCCACTTTTCCCCAACGAATCAAAATAACTATTTCCAAATGTTTTATAATCTCTCTGTAATAACAACAACAACAAAATTATAATAGACTCGGTACATAAATAACGCTAAATGCTACAGGCGATTCGCTTTTCTTAATTGTTGCCTAAATAGAACAAAACATATTTGTTGATAGATTTTCCACAATACCAAATACTCTTTATTAACCGGACGAAGCACACTAAATAACACATATCGATTACCACACTTTTACCCATTACTAATATAAAAAAATCCCAAATCTTTTGTCGTTTAGTGACCATACGTGTTTGATGTAGAAGACAAACCTCACCCGATGGCCATACGCGTATGATGTAGAAAACAAACCTCACCCGATGGCCATACATCTTTAATATAGTAAAAAACCTCTCCCGATGGCCATACGTGTATGATGTAGAAGACAAACCTCACCCGATGGTCATACGTGTTTGATGTAGAAAACAAACCTCACCCGATGGCCATACGTGTATGATGTAGAAGACAAACCTCTCCCGATAGCCATACGTGTTTAATGTAGAAGACAAACCTCACCCGATGGCCATACGTGTATGATGTAGAAGACAAACCTCTCCCGATAGCCATACGTGTTTAATGTAGAAGACAAACCTCACCCGATGGCCATACGTGTATGATGTAGAAAACAAACCTCACCCGATGGCCATACGTGTTTAATATAGTAAACACGACTTCATTTAAATAACTGAATTTGAAATGTACGTATCTGATAAGTTTCAAACAGATTTATAAACTTTTGATATCAGATACAGGATTATTGAACTAAAATAAAATGACGGAATAAAATTATGTTTTATCTGTGACAAACAATCAACAGAAGAACTGTGAAATGGCATTTCTGTATTCAGTGTCAGCAAACTGTTTACAATGACATTTGAAATTTAGTTGCCTAGAGTATTCATTATTGTTTTGTTTTATATTATAGTATCCCACATGTGTATATTATACTTTGGAGCATTCATTGTCATTTTTATATTATAGTATCCCACATGTGTATATTCTAGCTTGAAGCATTCATTATCATGTTTATATTACAGTATCCCACATGTGTATATTATACCTTGGAGCATTCATTATCATATTTTATATTACAGTACCCACATGTGTATATTATACCTTGGAACATTCATTATCATTTTTATATCTCAGTATCCCACATCTGCATATTATACCTTTGTTATTTTACACAGGCAGTGTTTCAGCAATATCTTGCTTCCATCTGGTATGTCAACTGCATGATATTTCCGTCTGCGTGTATCATCAGCATGATGATTCCATTTGGGTGTTTCATCAGCATGATGCTTCCATCTGCGTGTATCATCAGCATGATGATTCCATTTGGGTGTTTCATCAGCATGATGATTCCCCCTGTGTATTTAAGTAGTGTGATGTTTCCATCTGCGTGTTTCATCAGCATGATGATTCCAACTGTGTATTTAAGTAGTGTGATGTTTCCATCTGCGTGTTTCATCAGCATGATGATTCCCCCTGTGTATTTAAGTAGTGTGATGTTTCCATCTGCGTGTTTCAGCAGCATGATGATTCCATTTGGGTGTTTCATCAGCATGATGTTCCATCTGCGTGTTTCAGCAGCATGATGATTCCATTTGGGTGTTTCATCAGCATGATGATTCCCCCTGTGTATTTAAGTAGTGTGATGCTTCCATCTGCGTGTTTCAGCAGCATGATGATTCCATTTGGGTGTTTCATCAGCATGATGATTCCCCCTGTGTATTTAAGTAGTGTGATGCTTCCATCTGTGTGTTTCAGCAGCATGATGTTTCCATCTGCGTGTTTCAGCAGCATGATTATTCCATCTGTGTGTTTCAGCAGCATGATGTTTCCATCTGCGTGTTTCAGCAGCATGATTATTCCATCTGTGTGTTTCAGCAGCATGATGCTTCCACCTGTGTGTTTCAACAGCATGATGCTTCCATCTGCGTGTTTCAGCAGTGTGGTGTATCCATCTGGTATGCCAGGAGTATGATGCTTCCATGCTCTGTCCTCCTACAGAATCACTGCAGGGTGCGATACTATAGGCTAGTCTATTTGTTTTGTCAAGCTACGTAATTAAAATCTATTTAAATACCACATGTATCATTTCATACATAATATGTTTTATAGCTTACTTAATATTTTAAAGGGATATTTACTGTATAGAAACGCACTAAAAGCGTGGATTGGCCCATCAACTTATGTGGCACGTGGTTAATAGAAGAATTTTAAAAACCACCAATGGAAAACAACGAATTTATCAGAAAACATGTTGCTGCGACTGAAAAAATGGAAGAATGGTTGCAATTGTTCATACATTTTCATTTAAGGAAACAACTTTTCTGAATAAGGTGTTGAGGACATGCTGTGGAATTGACAACTACTGCTAAACGATTATGACATGGAAATGGACGATGTGTTTTTTTTCCCAAGACCGCAAGGCATCTGATAACATACTCAAAGGCCTAAAAGATGTGTAATGGATGCCAAGCACAATCGTCAAACTCGAAAAAGCAGACCGCAAGTCAAAAGCTATATAAATATCAGCACACATCGTTGTACAAGACAACCAAGCGATCCAACACTAACAGACATCGAACGTTGTTGTTAAAGGACTGAGAGACAAAGATTATGTAGTGAAGAGGCTTTTCGTCTAGGAATAGTGCTCATACAAAAATACTCACACGTGCTTGTATGTTGTTGCTGCAAGATTTTCAGTCGGGAGGATACTGACACAAAAAATATTACCGTTTAAACTTGTACAACAATACTTACACGTGCTTGTATGTTGTTGCTGCAAGACTTTCAGTCGGGAGGATACTGACACAAAAGATATTACTGTTTAAACTTGTACAACAATACTTACACGTGTTTGTATGTTGTTGCTGCAAGACTTTCAGTCGGGAGGATACTGACACAAAAGATATTACTGTTTAACAACATACAAACACGTGTAAGTATTGTTGTACAAGTTTATAAAACACTTTATACTTTTTATTAAATGTAAATCATATGACTCTTTACAATTTGTATATAAAAAGCATTGAATCAGGACTATGATTCTTATTTTGGATAATTATTTTGATTAAATATTTGATGAATTTTTCATAGAAATCATGCACAAGATTGAATCATTTTTTTTAGTTCCAGTGTTTCTCTTACTTTCATTCCGAGCAAAGACCACTTCCCCAAACCCGCCATTATAAGTGATTATCAATTAATCATCTTAAAATTGTTAAGTAATGACTCACGAACGTTGTATTAAGTAATGCCAAGTTTGAGCTTTCTTATACTTAATATTCTGCTAGAAATAGCCATTACATTTTTTAAATAAACAATCATTATTGGTCAGCAACTGTTTTTAATAAAGAAAAATAAGTTTCAAACGTCAAACTGTTCAATTTTGCACACACGTACACAAACATGCATGCGTATTCACAGCTGTATAAAACGTTTCAACTAACGGTGTAAATATACAGAATATGTTTTTCTATTTGCCCTATAAGGATTACGGAGAGTGCCTTGTTCTACTTTAAACACAGTGAATCATTTTTATAACTATTTAGAAGAATAGTCAAGTTTGATTAATTTAAGTTTTGATTAAACTAAAACTTTTTTTTACTGACTTTAGGATTAATTTTTAATTATTTCACGTTTATATTTATTATGGAATTGTTTATTTGTAATTAAGCACAAAGCTACACAATGGGCTATCTGTGCTCTGCCCACCACGGGTATCGGATTCTAGCGTTGTAAGTCTCTTGTAAGAATCTTTCTAAAGTTAAACCACCGCAGTTACATTATTGAAATGTTTACGTGTGTATGTGCTAAAATTCCAACATCGCCAATACAAGTGTTATAGTAAATACTTAGGTAGGTGTAAAAAAAGAAGCAGCTATGGAGAACCGGAGATCGTAGTAGTTAGAACACGAGAATTAGAGAACAGTGTTCCGCAGACGGATTTGCCAGGTGATCCTCGCGTCCGGCTTTCGTTGTCGCGACGACCATTATCTTTGCTAGGATAAAAAACACGGCAATTTTATTTATTTAAATGAAATTTTGACTCAGCACGCGAAATACAGTTTAAGAAATGCTGTTATAAGATCTTATGTGAGTGACAAATGGATTCTACTAAACAGCTAACGATTTTATATTCTGAACGTTTAAGTAACAAACAAGTACAAGATGAAAGTACCTAGCTATTTTAAGGTGCGGATGTGGCTCTCAAATCCTAATATTAAATCAGAAAACATTAGCCCAAAAGTTGGTGTTGGGTGTTGTTGACTAGCTGGCTTTCCTCTAGTCTATTACTTCTATAAGGATTGTTATATACAGATAACTGTAGAAAAATTTAAACAGACAACCATTTATTTTAAAAGCAAGGCTTATGAAGCTATGTATCTACTAAAGAACATTAAATCGTTTCGTGCAAAAAGACGATTAAACAGTATTTCAAGTATAGTGTTTTAACAAATCAGTTTGTTACATGTAAACACCAGTGACTGTGTAATACAGGCTACTAGAATATATACACACTATTGTTATAATAAAACATTTTATTACATGTAAAAGTCAGTTTCAATAACTTCTGGCTGTAGCTTGTGTTCTATCTGGTGAGAAATAGTTGTAAAGAGAAAGCATGTGAAATTGACGGGAAAATGGGGAAAGAATCGTTTTATTTTTCTAGCAATATTTAATCTGTATTTTGAAACCTTGTACTCATATCAATTGTATGCATGTAGTTGAAGAGAGGCAGAAATGAGAGAATCGGGTGGGATGTCGTGCGTTGATTGCAGGAAACGAGAAGGAAGAGAGGACTCTGCGATGTGGTTGATTACGAAACTGTGGACCAATGAAATTACTGAGAACTTGGATTTATCTATCCTGGCCAACTATGACTGGCTGTGCCACAGAAGTCAAGGTCAGTCAGTTCTGGATTGGGAACTATAAAACGTGAAGACGGGTTTTTAGTTTATTTTGTGTTTTGGAGACGTTGAGTATAACAGAATGGAAACCCTAAACACAGAAGTGCCTTCTCCCAAAATTCCCCAAATCATGACACTTGACGAACTAATACAAGAGTTGCACAGAATTTTTGAGTCAAACTCTGTAAATGTAGAGTATGTACGTGACGTCATGGTTGCGTATAAAAGTAATCCAAAAGAATGGAAACAATATGCAAAGTTTGACAGGCACAGGTACGTGGTTCTGTTCATATAATTTTGAAAATTCATTTACTTTTTTAAGCATAAAGTTTTGTGAATGTGTTTTGAATACTCTACAAAAAATTATCAACGTTAAATAAATAAATGTTTTTGTAATAAAATCTATTTTAATATATACTCTCTTGTATGGAAACGCTCTGGTCAGGTGTCCATTCAGCAACTTGGGGAGCGTGATTAATATATATGAATAAGATCCAAGATATTTCCTCGTTCTTTATCCACATCTGACTGTTAACCATCTAATAGTTGGGTCTTAAAACTCTTCCCCATTCATTATCCACATCTATCTGTTAACCATCTACTGATTAGGTCCTAAAACTCTTCCCCATTCATTATCCACATCTACCTGTTAACCGTCTACTGATTAGGTCCTAAAACTCTTCCCCATTCCTTATCCATATCTGGTTGTAACCGTCTACTGATTAGGTCCTGAAACTCTTCCCCATTCATTATTCACATCTGGCTGTAACCGCCTACTGACTAGGTCTTAAAACTCTTCCCCATTTATTATTCACATCTGTCTGTTAACCGTCTACTGATTAGGTCTTAAAACTCTTCCTCATTCATTATCCACATCTGGCTGTTAACCATCTACTGATTAGGTCTTACAACTCTTCCCCATTCATTATCCACATCTATCTGTTAACCATCTACTGACTAGGTTTTAAAACTCTTCTCCATTCATTATCCACATCTGACTGTTAACCATCTACTGATTAGGTCTTAAAACTCTTTCCATTTCATTATCCACATCTATCTGTTAACCATCTACTGACTAGGTCTTAAAACTCTTCCCCATTTATTATCCACATCTGACTGTTAACCGTCTACTGATTAGGTCTTAAAACTTTTCCCCATTCATTATCGACATCTATCTGTTAACTGTCTACTGATTAGGTCTTAAAACTCTTCCCCATTCATTATCCACATCTACCTGTTAACCGTCTAATGATTAGGTCTTACAACTTTTCCCCATTCATTATCGACATCTATCTGTTAACTGTCTACTGATTAGGTCTTAAAACTCTTCCCCATTCATTATCCACATCTACCTGTTAACCGTCTACTGATTAGGTCTTAAGACTCTTTCCCATTCATTATCCACATCTATCTGTTAACCATCTACTGATTAGGTCCTAAAACTCTTCCCCATTCATTATTCACATCTGGCTGTAACCGCCTACTGATTAGGTCCTAAAACTCTTCCCCATTCATTATCCACATCTACCTGTTAACCATCTACTGATTAGGTCTTAAAACTCTTCCCCATTCATTATCCACATCTAGCTGTTAACCGTCTACTGATTAGGTCTTAAAACTCTTCCCCATTCATTATCCACATCTATCTGTTAACCGTCTACTGATTAGGTCTTACAACTCTTCCCCATTCATTATCCACATCTGGCTGTAACCGTCTACTGATTACGTCTTAAAACTCTTCCCCATTTATTATCCACATCTGACTGTTAACCATCTAATGATTAGGTCTTAAAACTCTTCCCCATTTATTATCCACATCTGACTGTTAACCATCTAATGATTAGGTCTTAAAAACTTCTCTATTCATTATCTATATTTGCCAGTTTTTAACTGTTCAATAATTAGAATCATATCTTATAGGCCAATTGTATATATTGAAAGTTTATTTTTCTAAGTTTATATTTCATGATATTTTAAATACGAACTTTATAATACTAGTAGTTACATAATATAATAAACAAGTAATTACTTGCTAGGGGGTTTATTTGGATGTTACGTGATGCCAAGATGAGAAGGACCACGTGGTTTTAATAATATTAGTGATTAAATAATATAATAAGCAAATCAATACTTGACAGCAAGTTTTACTTGGACGGGAAGTTTTCTGTATTATCATATTTTCCTCATTGTTTTAACTTCTAGTTTCGGGTTTTCCTTCTTCCAAAAACAGCGACAATATTTCAACGAAATAATCACACGTTATCTCAATGACAGTCGATATGATATCACATAAAAAGCCTCTCTTTACCAAGAGGGCTGAATTCCTACATTGTCATGCCTAACTGTGGCCTTGATCTGTATCATAACGTAGAATGCCGAGTAAGTTATATTTTGATTGTCTTCACAAGCATGTGCTAATGCATTTTATTAGAGTATAATAATGAAAGTAATGTTTTTTATTTAGTTAGTATTAGTTAGGACACGGTTACCACTACATACGAATTCTATAAATTACCTTCAGAACTTTGGACACACATTGAATTTTTCCAATGCTTAGATATATTAAAGTGTCTTGTTGTGACACTGTACAATATACAATACACTAAAGTGTCCAGTTATGACAATGTACAATATGTGAAGACGACATTAAAGTGTCCAGTTATGACAATCTACAATATCTGAAGAAGACACCAAAGTGTCTACTTATGACAACCTACAATATCTGAAGAAGACACTAAAGTGTCCAGTTACGACAATCTACAATATCTAAAGAAGACTCCAAAGTGTCCAGTTATGAAAACCTACAATATCTGGAGAAGACATTAAAGTGTCCAATTATGACAATCTACAATATCTGAAGAAGACACCAAAGTGTCTAGTTATGACAACCTACAATATCTGAAGAAGACATTAACAGGTCCAGTTATGACAAACTACAATATCTGAAGAAGACACTAAAGTGTCCAGTTATGACAATGTACAATATGTGAAGACGACATTAAAGTGTCCAGTTATGACAATCTACAATATCTGAAGAAGACACCAAAGTGTCTGATTATGACAACCTACAGTATCTGAAGAAGACATTAACAGGTCCAATTATGACAATCTACAATATCATAAGAAGACACTAAAGTGTCTAGTTACGACAATCTATAATATCTAAAGAAGACTCCAAAGTGTCCAGTTATGAAAACCTACAATATCTGGAGAAGACATTAAAATGTCTAGTTATGACAACCTACAATATCTGAAGAAGACATTAACAGGTCCAGTTATGACAATCTACAATATCTGAAGAATACAATAAAGTATCCAGTTATGACAACCTACAATATCCGAAGAGACACTAAAGTGTCCAGTTATGACCATCTACAATATCTTAATGGGTTCAGTTATGACAATCTACAATATCTAAAGAAGGCACTAAAATGTCCAATTATGACAATGTACAATATCTAAGGAAGACACCAAAGTGTCCAGTTATGATAATCTACAAAACCTGAGAAGACACTAAAGTGTCCAGTTACGACAATCTACAATATCTGAAGAAGACATTGAAGTGTCCAGTTACGACAATCTACAATGCCTGGGATAGCCTACGAATGATGGATTTTGACCATGTCTTAAACTAGAAGTAATCCAATCTAAGATAGAAAACAGAATGGGTCTGAACAAGAATAGACATCAGAATTGACTGCTATCTTTCTACAGGTTTACCATCTGGAGGTAGTTGTTATGATATAGACCTCATCACTGACTGCTATCCTTTTACAGGTCTACCATCTGGAGGTAGTTGTTATAATATAGACCTCATCACTGACTGCTATCCTTCTACAGGTCTACCAGCTGGAGGTAGTTGTTATGATATAGACCTCATCACTGACTGCTATCCTTCTACAGGTTTACCATCTGGAGGTAGTTGTTATAATATAGACCTCATCACTGACTGCTATCCTTCTACAGGTCTACCATCTGGAGGTAGTTGTTATAATATAGACCTCATCACTGACTGCTATCCTTCTACAGGTCTACTATCTGGAGGTAGTTGTTATAATATAGACCTCATCACTGACTGCTATCCTTCTACAGGTACACTCGTAACTTGGTTGACGAAGGCAATGGAAAGTTTAACCTGATGGTTCTAGCTTGGTCAGAAGGTCAAGGAAGCAGCATACACGACCACTCCAACTGCCACTGTTTTATGAAGGTGAGTTTCCAGTTTCGAATTTTAACGAATCTTAATTTTACCAAAATGAAAATCCTAACATAGAAATCCAAGGTCTGACAAAAAACTTGTCAAACAAGTTTTGACAAATATAGGAATCTGGCGTTAACATTTCAGAAAGTCTTCTCTAGAAAGTTATCACTTTACACTTTTAATTCATCCATAAAGTGTTGGTTTTTAAGATTTAAGGATTTTCTCTATATCACTGGTAAACTGTTGATCAGCTCCTTCTTTCTGAACAGTTGTAATACTGAATCAAAGCGGTTATTTTCCACAGCAACTTTCTGGTTGTTTGACTGAGGTTCGCTACGACTGGCCTTCAGAGAACGAACAAATGCAGCCAATAGGAGAGACAGATTTGAAGGCGAACGAGGTTGCTTACATAAATGGTGAGAAATAATTATATTTAAACAATTTTTAAGTTTCATTAAATAAAGTATATTTTTTGGATATGTTACTGTTTAGACGTGTGTTATACTTCCTATTAGGTCTAGTCACAATAAAGAGTAAACTACAGAACGTGGTAAACATGGTGATATTTTATGGATATGTTTAGACGTGTGTTACACTTCCTATTAGCTCTAGACACAATAAACAGTAAACTACAGAACGTGGTAAATATGGTGATATTTTATGGATATGTTTAGACGTGTGTTATACTTTCTATTAGTTCTAGTCATGTTTTCGTCTTCTTAGACTCCCTTGGTCTTCATCGTGTGGAAAATAGAAGTCATACTGAAGCAGCAGTTAGCTTACATCTGTACTGTCCACCATTTGATAGTTGTCGAATGTTTGACCAAAGAACAGGTCATCAGACGGTCAGCAAAGTGACGTTTTGGAGCAAGTATGGAGAAAAGACTCCTTACTTCCAGGTGAGAGAACAAAATCATGTTAACATAGCTGTTTTTCATATAATGATGCCTGTGTTTCCTTAACATGAATTATAATTTAATGATGCCTGTGTTTCCTTAACATGAATGACGTTTTGTATAATAGTTTATGTTTACTTCTTCTATGTAGAACATCACCATGACAACAACCAACAGCAGTGATAAAATTACAGTATACGAGAACAACTAAACAGTTGATGGGAAAAGAATAAATATATATGGTGCAACAACCAACCAGTTGATGGAAAAAGAATATATATCTAAATATACAACAGCTAAACAGTTGATGGTGTGGGGATGATTAATTACACGGATAATCTTAAGAATTTATTGAGCCTAATTTGTAGGATGTATATAGCTATTTTACTTTAAATTACATTTTCCATGAAAGAAAAAAAAATGCATTATTTAATCTAATTTGTTGCTTCAAACCTGGAAGTTTTATTGTACATGATGTTTTCATTTCTATGTAAGGTGATCTATCAGCTACATAAATGAATGCCCACTTTGCAGCTTGCAATAAATTATTTACATAGAAATCAAAGCTGAACAGCCTTGTTACATTATATTCATAATAACTCAACCAGGAGAACACCGTTAAATTATATAAATAATTCAACCAAGACAACTTTGTTGTGTCTGTACATCTATATACCAGTAACTGATGAACTAACATGATAAATAATATACCAAGACAATATTGTCGTGTCTATACATCTATATACCAGTAACTGGTAAACTACTATGATACAAAATAAACCAAGACAATATTGTCGTGTCTATACATCTATATACCTGTAACTGATAAACTAACATGATAAATAATATACCAAGACAACCTTGTTATGTCTGTACATCCATATACCAGTTCAACTTACAGGAAATAATCAAGTTATGTTATTGTGTTCACGAGTATATGAAACATTAATGCAACAGTCTCTCTCCAATGGCAGTTTTGACAGAATAGTGGAACTGTTTATAGACATTAATGTTTCAACAACAGTCTCTCTCCAATGGCAGATTGGACAGATTTAAAATGTTTTGGATAAACATTAGTTTGTCATCGACGCTCTATCTCCAATGACAACCTCAACCAGCTGTCCTCACCAATCTTTGACCTGTGTCCACAAAAAGCCCATTATAGTTTGGTACGATTACTATCCTCTGTCCATACGGTACATTAAACTTCAACTAATACACAGTTTAGTAACACCATACATACCAAAAAACAAAAAAAAACAAAAACACTGATTCCGAACACTCGTATCTTCTACACTGCTGCACGGTATAATGGGTTCAGCCTCTTCTTCTTCTTCACCTATAGAGAGTCATGTCCTCTAGATTTGCTTCTTCCATTTTGGAGAATAAACTGACATGATGGAATCCAAGTGTTGACCATTGTTACGTGAAAAATCAAACCTGTGTTCTCCTACAAGTACAATATAACTCTTTAGAATCCTTATTTTTGTATAACTATAAATCTTTAGAATTCTTGTTTTATACAAACATATTGCAATTCTTCATAACAGTCGCACTTTATAACTACACCCAAAATCTTTAGAATCTTAATATTTTTGTAACAAATATAGGCGTTTCTGTAACTTCCTGACATATCCTTTAGATCTTGAATTGTAAATATTTCGTCCCCCTGGTGGCTAAGTGGAAAGACTCGGTCTTTTAACCCAAGAATTAGAGGTTCCATTCAGCTGACGACACAATAACCACTTGTTCAACTTTTCGTTATAACAAAAGTAAACAACCTACCAACAGTTTAAAAACTAACACGATATCTTTCACAAATCTAGTATATTCTTTGTGATAGAAATTCTTTTTGTGATTTTTTCGATTAAAAGGAAATTTAAACATTTTTGATAATTTTGGAAAAGTATGGTTGCTTTGTTCTTTCAGTAACGAATATTTATATTGATAAAGCTTCAACAACGAGTCTTTATATTTATCATGTCGTTATATTCCATATTGATTAGAAACTAAAGCTTTGTTGTGCAACTTCTTACGATCTTAATGATTATTTATAATTCTTGAAAGTTAATTACAATCAGTCTTCTGTAGTCTTATAGTTATTAATGATGTTTTTTTTTGTTGACATTTTTTCGTTTTGATATTGATTTATTTCCATGTTAGAGGAGTTTAATATTAACCACAGCACAGGATATCTTACCATTAATAATGGAGTCCCATGTTTGTCAGTGCTCAATCCTTGTAGTGTGGTACTTCCCATATTTCGAAGTTGGGCCTTGTCTAACACTTATCTCCTCAAGGTCCTTCTAGTAATAATACCCAATTACAGTACGCTTTTTCCTCGTGATTTCAATATTTACTTCGGTTTAATTCAAACATTTTAGTATTGCGACATAAGGAAGCTAATTGTTTGGTTAGCCGCTGCTAAGAAAACTAGTTGCTGATACCAGTAGCTATACGCAAGCGCTTTTCCAACGTCCTAATTTCAAGTCTGTGTGGCACGTGTTTATAACAAGCATCAACTTTAACAAATAGTTTGAAAACATTATAAATATCTTATCTTGACTGGCTAAGCTCCAAGGCAACATTTTCACTGTAATTTGATAGTGGTAATTTCGACACTTCTCACAAGACTGTGTTTGTTTTCATCGTTTACTATGAATCCTTGGATAGGAGAGGAGGTACCATTTGTTCGATGAACATCACCGATGACGATTAACTGAAGGCTTTCATCACCTTTCAAACTTCTTGTGACTTTGTTTCTCTTTTCTTTTAATAAAACCTATTTTTACACATCGGATCTTAGAGTTTCATTTTATTGTTATTGAAGGGTTATAGAGTTTCATTTTTATTATTATTGAAGGACTGGAGTTTCATTTTATTATCAGTGAAGGACTATAGACTTTCATTTTATTGTTATTATTGAAGGACTATAGACTTTCATTTTATTATCACTGAAGGACTATAGACTTTCATTTTATTGTTATTATTGAAGGACTAGAGTTTCATTTTATTATCACTGAAGGACTATAGACTTTCATTTTATTGTTATTATTGAAGGACTATAGACTTTCATTTTATTGTTATTATTGAAGGACTAGAGTTTCGTTTTATTGTTATTATTGAAGGACTAGAGTTTCAGTTGATTATCACTGAAGGACTATAGACTTTCATTTTATTGTTATTATTGAAGGATTATAGAGTTTCAGTTTATTGTTATTATTGAAGGATTATAGACTTTCAATTTATTGTTATTATTGAAGGACTAGAGTTTCAGTTGATTATCACTGAAGGACTATAGACTTTCATTTTATTGTTATTATTGAAGTACTAGATTTTCATTTTATTGTTATTATTGAAGGATTATAGACTTTCATTTTTTTATTATTGAAGGACTAGAGTTTCAGTTGATTATCATTGAAGGACTATAGACTTTCATTTTATTGTTATTATTGAAGGACTATAGACTTTCATTTTTTTATTATTATTGAGGGATTATAGAGTTTCATTTTATTGTTATTATTGAGGGATTATAGATTTTCATTTTATTGTTATTATTGAAAGATTATAGTTTCATTTTATTGTTATTATTGAAGGACTATAGAGATTATTATTATTAATGAAGGACTACGGAGTTCCATTTTATTATTATTGAAGGGTTATAGAGTTTCATTATATTATTATTGAAGGGTTATAGAGTTTCATTATATTATTATTGAAGGACTATAGAGTTTAATTTTATTATTATTGAAGGACTATAGAGTTTAATTTTATTATTATTGAAGGGTTATAGAGTTTAATTTTATTATT
>NW_013670764.1:39235-40570 GCF_000517525.1 Limulus polyphemus | reverse complement strand
AGGGTTATAGAGTTTAATTTCATTATTATTGAAGGGTTATAGAGTTTCATTTTATTATTATTATTGAAGGGTTATAGAGTTTAATTTCATTATTATTGAAGGGTTATAGAGTTTCATTTTATTATTATTATTGAAGGGTTATAGAGTTTAATTTCATTATTATTGAAGGGTTATAGAGTTTCATTTTATTATTATTATTGAAGGGTTATAGAGTTTAATTTCATTATTATTGAAGGGTTATAGAGTTTCATATTATTATTGAAGGACTATGGAGTTCCATTATATTATCATTGAAGGACTATGGAGTTCCGTTTTATTATTATTATTGAAGGGTTATAGAGTTTCATTATATTATTATTGAAGGGTTATAGAGTTTCATTATATTATTATTGAAGGATTATGGAGTTCCATTTTATTATTGCATCTTTACATTTAAACCGAGTGGATGATGTTTTTTTATTTTTATTTTTGCTTGCTTGTCGTTAAGCACAAACTATCCAATAAGCTGTCTGTGCTATGCCCACCACAAGTATTGAAACCTGGTTGATAGCTTTATAAGACAACAGATTTGCCGCTGTACTAATAAGTGACCGTTTTACTCACATTTCAAAATGTCAGCACATATTTCTTATCTTGTTGTGTCTTAAACTATCAATAACGATAATCTCTAAATAAAGATTTTTTTAGCTTTTTCACTAATAATTATACCTTTTATCATCAGTAATCCTAGCACAATCTGTAAATTCTTTCCTACGGAGGAATTTATATAGTCATCCAGATTACTGGTTGTAAAAAAACTTGACATTGCTGAAGAGGAGATAAGATAAGACTAAAAGTAAAATATTGTTTCTAAAAATGTATTCTACATTTACTTCATTTAAAAATGTGCATTAAAAATTAATAATAATTCTGATTATAACTTGCATTGTAAAAAATTCAAAACAAAATACATCAAAAAGACACTAAAAAAATCTTGTCATGAAAAGAATGAAGCCTTATTTCAATAACTGATATTTTGTATACAAGTTTTAATAACAGTAAACTCTAAAAAAATAGTAGTTCTATTGTTTAACACTCTGTAACATTTTTATATAACAGTACTATTGTTTAAACATCCTGTAACATCGTTATATAACAGTACCGTTGTTTAACATGATGTAACATTATTATATAACAGTCCTCTTAACATTCTACCACATTCTTATATAACAGTACCGTTGTTTAACATTCTACAACATTCTTATATAACAGTACCGTTGTTTGACACTCTGTAACATTCTTATATAACAGTACCGTTGTTTAACACTCTGTAACATGGTTATATAACGGTACTAT
>NW_013670764.1:36240-38374 GCF_000517525.1 Limulus polyphemus | reverse complement strand
ATGTCTGTCATAATGTCACCAAGTGATACTTAGAACATGTCTCTACATGTCTGTCATGATGTCACTAAGTGATACTTAGAACATGTCTCTACATGTCTGTCATGATGTCACCAAGTGATACTTAGAACACGTCACTACATGTCTGTCATAATGCCACCAAGTGATACTTAGAACACGTCACTGCATGTCTGTCATAATGTCATCAAGTGATACTTAGAACATGTCTCTACATGTCTGTCATGATGTCACCAAGTGATACTTAGAATACGTCTGTCTTTATGTCACTAGGTGATACTTAGAACACGTCACTGCATGTCTGTCATAATGCCACCAAGTGATACTTAGAACACGTCACTGCATGTTGTCATGATGTCACCAAGTGATACTTAGAATATGTCTGTCTTTATGTCACTAGGTGATACTTAGAACATGTCACTGTTTGTCTTTCTTCATGTCACCAGGTGGTATCTATAACACGTCACTGAATGTCTGTCATGATATCACCAAGTGATACTTAGAACATGTCACTGCTTGTCTGTCATAATGCCACCAAGTGATCCTTAGAACATGTCCCTACATGTCCAGTGCCGTTGTTTAACACTCTGTAACATTGTTATATAACTGTACCGTTGTTTTAACATTCTGTAACATTGTTATATAACAGTACCGTTGTTTAACATTCTGTAACATTGTTATATAACTATACCGTTGTTTTAACATTCTGTAAAAGTGCTCAAGAGTAATCTTTATATTAAATATTACATGAACGTAATTACAGTAAGGAAAGTCTCATTAAAAACTAAATTATATTTTAAACATTTGAAATGGCTGGGATGACAGAGCCATGTAGTTTGTTTTTAGAACTCGTCCCAAAAAAGACTGGGTTCGAAGCGTACCCGGATGCTGTGTCCTTGTGCAAAACAATTTACACATAGACAATCATTTTGATTTTACTGTCATAATCATTATAGACAGTCATACAGACTTACAATAATAATTATTGTAGACAGTCATATTAACTTTACTGTCAAAATCATTATAGGCAGTCATACTGACTTTACTGTCAATCATTATAGACAGTGATATTGACTTTACTGTTACAATCATTATAGACAGTCATGTTGACTTTACTGTCATAATCAGTATAGACAGTCATATTAACTTTACTGTCAATCATTATAGGCAGTCATACTGACTTTACTGTCATAATCATTATAGACAGTTATATTGACTTTACTGTCATAATCATTATAGACAGTTATATTGACTTTACTGTCATAATCCTTATAGACAATCATTTTGATTTTACTGTCATAATAATTATAGACAGTCATACTGATTTACAGTAATAATTATTATAGACGGTCATAACTTTACTGGCATAACCATTATAGGCAGTCAAGCTAATTTTAGATTGTCATTTTTATTGAGAAAATCATACTGATATTTGATACAGAATGTTCTAAACATCACCAGTGACATAAAGGCAGACAAACAGTGATATGTTATAGATATCACCTGGTGACGTGAAGACAGACAAACAGTTACATATTCTAAGTACCACCTTGTGACATCATGACAGACAAGCAGTGACATGTTCTAAGTATCACTTGGTGATATCATGACATTATATAACAATGTTACAGAATGTTAAAACAACGGTACTGTTATATAACAATGTTACAAAATGTTAAAACAACGGTACTGCTATATAACAATGTTGTAGAATGTTAAAACAACGGTACAGTTATATAACAATGTTACAGAATGTTAAACAACGGTACTGTTATATAACAATGTTACAGAATGTTAAAACAACGGTACTGTTATATAACAATGTTACAGAATGTTAAAACAACGGTACTGTTATATAACAATATTACAGAATGTTAAAACAACGGCACTGTTATATAACAATGTTACAGAATGTTAAAACAACGGTACTGTTATATAACAATATTACAGAATGTTAAACAATGGTACTGTTATATAACAATGTTACAGAATGTTAAAACAACGGCACTGTTATATAATAATGTTACAGAATGTTAAAACAACGGTACTGTTATATAACAATGTTACAGAATGTTAAAACAACGGTACAGTTATATAACAATGTTACAGAATGTTAAAA
>NW_013670764.1:20335-35251 GCF_000517525.1 Limulus polyphemus | reverse complement strand
GTAGTGACGTGTTCTAAGTATCACTTGGTGACATCATGACAGACATGTAGGGACATGTTCTAAGTATCACCTGGTATCGCTACAATAAGAGTAACTAATAGTTGGATATATATTACGTTCAGTTAAAGCTATAGACTTTGAAATGTTCCACTAACAATAGCAACAAGTAGGGTTGTAACTAGAAATGGGTTAAATTTCTCTTATTAAAATTCGATGACGAGTTTTCTTATTAATTTAAGCATATTGTTTAGGGACAATTTCGGTTTTAAGGGATCTCAGAAAATTTTCAAAATATTATATTCAAAGTTGGGTCTTAACTGCTTTAATGAAAGTACAATTACCGTATGTTCTCGAGCTTGTGTACTGTTTTGACATTTTTGTATAGTTTTTAGTTTCACTACCTATTGACAGGTGGTAAAATAGTAGTTAATTCTGTTTGTTTGTTTGTAATTAAGCACAAAGCAGCACAATGGGCTATCTGTGCTCTGCCCACCACGGGTATCGAAACCCGGATTCTAGCGTTGTAAGTCCGCAGACATACCGCTGTGCCACTGGGGGGCAATTCTGTTTGTTTCTTGTTAAGTGCAGAACTACACAAAGGACTCTCTCTCTGCTCTGCCTAACAAGTTGAACCGAGCCATGGATTTTAACGTTGTAAATATAAAAAAGTTACATTGTTACATAGATACGTCATGTTACAAATTCAGCAAGCTAATATTTTGAAAACCTGTTTTATTAAAAATAAATTACAAAATCTATTTAAATAGCGTTCCTTATTACAATTTAAATTTTATGTTGCTCAATTTAAAAAAATAAATTGATTTTATTTTAAACATTTTGCATTAACCACAAAATTCATCATATAATGTTTTTTTTCTTGGGAAAGAAAAACATTTATGTTATTGATGATTATGGTTATGATCGTCCGAAATTTAAAAACAAAAAATGTATGAAGAAGTATTAAACAAAACTTAAATTATCTTCACTTTATTTTAAAATTGATTTTCATCGTCTTAACAAAAAACTTCTATTAAGATGTAGGAACATTCCAAAACATATAATACTCAAGTGATACCATTCTCATGATCACTAGAATTCGCTGTTTTTAGGTCAACCTAATAGTACAACTCGTGTTCCAGGTTTTACTTCTTCAGATTACATGGGCTTAAAGATAACAAAACCTGAAAACAAATAAACATCCTGACGAAGCAGCTTGAATATAGTTCAAAGAGAATCAAAACTAGTGTACCAAGAGAATCAAAACTAGTGTACCAAGAGAATCAAAACTAGTGTACCAAGAGAATCAAAACTATAGTAGCAAGAGAATCAAAACTAGAGTACCAAGAGAATCAAAACTAGAGTATCAAGAGAATCAAAACTATAGTACCAAGAGAATCAAAACTATAGTACCAAGAGAATCAAAACTATAGTACCAAGAGAATCAAAACTAGAGTACCAAGAGAATCAAAACTAGAGTACCAAGAGAATCAAAACTAGAGTACCAATAGAATCAAAACTAGAGTACCAAGAGAATCAAAACTATAATACAAAGAGAATCAAAACTATAATACAAATAGAATCAAAACTATAGTACCAAGATAATCAAAACTATAGTATCAAGAGAATCAAAACTATAGTACCAAGAGAATCAAAACTATAGTACCAAGAGAATCAAAACTAGAGTACCAAGAGAATCAAAGCTATAGTACCAAGAGAATCAAAACTATAATACAAAGAGAATCCAACTATAATACAAAGAGAATCAAAACTATAGTATTAAGAGAATCAAAACTATAGTATTAAGAGAATCAAAACTATAGTATTAAGAGAATCAAAACTATAATACAAAGAGAATCAGAACTATAATACAAAGAGAATCAAAACTATAATACAAAGAGAAACAAAACTATAATACAAAGAGAATCCAACTATAATACAAAGAGAATCAAAACTATAGTATTGAGAGAATCAAAACTATAGTATTAAGAAAATTAAAACTATAGTACAAAGAGAATCAAAACTATAATACAAAGATAATCCAAACTATAATACAAAGAGAATCCAACTATAATACAAAGAGAATCAAAACTATAGTATTAAGAGAATCAAAACTATAGTACCAAGATAATCAAAACTATTTTTCACCATTTTTACTATAAATACTCCTATAAAGAACTTCAATAAATCGTAGAAAGATTCGACAACTTTCCACTATTGCAGATTATACGTTCAGTACATATTATTCTATATACCATCATTACATATTATTCTATATACGATGGTATATAGAATAATATGTAATGATAGTATATAGAATAATATGTAATGATGTATACAGAATAATATGTAATGATGGTATATAGAATAATATGTAATGACATTACATATTATTCTGTATACCATCATTACATATTATTCTGTATACCATCATTACATATTATTCTATATACCATCATTACATATTATTCTGTATATCATAATTACATATTATTCTATATACTATCATTACATATTATTCTATATACCATCATTACATATTATTCTATATACCATCATTATATATTATTCTATATGAAAGTTCTCATCAGTTTAGCTTGATTCTAGTAGCCAATGGATAACGAATCTTTTGTTTTATTTTTGGTGTTACAGAGAAAGTATAAAATGTAAACATACAAACACTAACAGAAAACCCTCAACTTCTAAGAAACCCCAAACCAATAAGTTCAACACAACAATAAAGTATAATTATACAGTAATTTCAGATTTGTTGCACTTAATTGTTTTTTACATTTTCGCCAAAAGAGTTCTATCGAAAAGCAGATTAACAATGAATAGAAACTTCCCTTACGAAACATCCCTTGTCTTGAGGTAATTAAAGAAAAAGAAACTTCATTTCGATATGTCTTTTAACCAAGAAAAAATAATCCTTCTCCAAAAGACGTTTAACCGACATCAAGTAATCCATTTTAAGAGACATTTAGTCGACAACAAGAAATCCTTTCCGAGAGATATTAACAGACAAAGTGGCCAGTCTTTGTCGGATTAGTTTCTCTATACGTCCAAGAAAAATCTAAGAAGACTTCCATTAATAAGACACTTTGTTTAAGTTACAAACAAGGATAGTTTTTTATCGCTTAGTTTGATGAAAAATCATTCCGTGGCTCATGTGGCGCCATCATGTAACGAAATGAGGCGGTAAATATAAAGGAAGGTTAAAAAGATAAAATATTTTTTTAAATGTCGTCAAACATTGTAACACTTACTTTTAATTAAAATTCTAGTGAATAGATTAACAGAGAGTTCACTTTCAGACTTCAAAAGTAGTCACCCAAAATAAACAAGGCCACAAGTAACACAAATATTGTTAGAATTTTAGAACAATGTGCAATAAGGGTTTACTACGCAACACAAATAACGTCAGAATTATAGAATAAAAAGTAACTATGTAACGTCATAATTAAAGAAAAATGTGCAATAAAGATTGACTGTGCAATGTAAATACCTTCATAACTGCAATAGGACAAGCCTGAGAAGATGAGAGTGGGAACGATAATTCAAAAAATAAGCTCCTCCTTAATACCTCTATATGGATGGAATAGCTAAGTGACAAGGTTTCACTAGGTAATGATTAGTTCTACTTAATACCTCTATATAGATGGAATAGCTAAGTGACAAGGTTTCACTAGGTAAAGACCAGTTCTACTTGATACTTCTATGTGGATGTAATAGATAAGTGACAAGGTTTCACTAGGTAAAGACCAGTTCTACTTGATACCTCTATGTGGATGTAATACATAAGTGACAAGGTTTCACTAAGTAAAGACCAGTTCTACTTGATACCTCTATATAGATGGAATAGTTAAGTGACAAGGTTTGACTAAGTAAAGACCAGTTCTACTTGATACTTCTATGTGGATGGAATAGATAAGTGACAAGGTTTCATTAGGTAAAGACCAGTTCTACTTGATACTTCTATGTGGATGTAATACATAAGTGACAAGGTTTCACTAGGTAAAGACCAGTTCTACTTGATACTTCTATGTGGATGTAATAGCTAAGTGACAAGGTTTCACTAGGTAAAGACCAGTTCTACTTGATACCTCTATGTGGATGTAATAGATAAGTGACAAGGTTTCACTAGGTAAAGACCAGTTCTACTTAATACCTCTATATAGATGGAATAGTTAAGTGACAAGGTTTCACTAGGTAAAGACCAGTTCTACTTGATACTTCTATATAAATGGAATAGCTAAGTGACAAGGTTTCACTAGGTAAAGACCAGTTTTACTTAATACCTCTATATAAATGGAATAGCTAAGTGACAAGGTTTCACTAGGTAAAGAACAATGTTTACTGTTTAATAATCATGTTACTTCTCCTGGTGACTAAATATAGCAATGTTTACTGTTTAATAATCATGTTACTTCTCCTGGTAACTAAATATAACAATATTTACTGTTTAATAAGCATGTTACTTCTCCTGGTGACTAAATATAGCAATGTTTACTGTTTAATAATCATGTTACTTCTCCTGGTGACTAAGGATATCAATGTTTACTGTTTAATAATCATGTTACTTCTCCTGGTGACTAAGAATAACAATTTTTACTGTTTAATAATCATGTTACTTCTCCTGGTGACTAAATATAATAATGTTTACTGTTTAATAATCATGTTACTTCTCCTGGTGACTAAGGATAACAATGTTTACTGTTTAATAATCATGTTACTTCTCCTGGTGACTAAATATAGCAATGTTTACTGTTTAATAATCATGTTACTTCTCCTGGTGACTAAGGATAACAATGTTTACTGTTTACTAATCATGTTACTTCTCCTGGTGACTAAATATAATAATGTTTACTGTTTTCATTGCAGCGTCAGAAGACAGTTATTGTCACGCCAAAGTCCCCTCACGAGGAGAATGTTGTAACTGATGAAATGCTTAATAACTTGAAGAAAGCCAACTTGGTCGATCGGTTGTGTGGAGTGATTTTCACTCTAGTTTTCTTCTTCTTCAACATTGTTTATTGGCTGTACTATCTTGATTATTAGGACGTTTATTTCTTTTACATTTATTCGTATAGAACATTAAATGTCAAAATTACAACATTGCTTATTGACCATACGGTCTCTATTAGTAGGATTTATTTCAATTTTAAAGTATCATCTTCTGGTTTATTCTCTGGAATACACTTATTCTATCGCGAGATATTTGGAATACACTTATTCTATCGCGAGATATTTGGAATACACTTATTCTATCGCGAGATATTTGGAATACACTTATTCTATTGCGAGATATTTGGAATACACTTATTCTATCGCGAGATATTTGGAATACACTTATTCTATTGCGAGATATTTGGAATACACTTATTCTATCGCGAGATATTTGGTATACACTTAGTCTATTGCGAGATATTTGGAATACACTTATTCTATCGCGAGATATTTGGTATACACTTAGTCTATTGCGAGATATTTGGAATACACTTATTCCATCTTTATGAATGCTTAAAACAAAGTTCTCCAAGTACTCTGCTTGTGGACTAAACTAAACAAACAGTTTTCTGGGTTACCACAAAAGAGCAACAAGATAACCGACGTCAGTATAGCTATCTTAACAAAATATTCCAACCTAGTAACGAATCACGTGCCCAAATATCCTATTGTTATATGCCTGGGTTGACACAGTGAAAAAACTAAAAATAAGAATAAAGAAACATTAAATTTAGATTAGATTTATCTCTGCACTAGGTTTCTGAATGGAAATCTTCTTTCAATATAAAGGTAAACTAACAACACTCCTTCGTTCATAGCTGATGTACAGATACACATAAAGGTATCAAGTAGAACTGAGGATAACAATGCTTACTGCTTAATAGTCGTGTTACTTCTCCTAGTGACTAAAGATAACAATGTTTTCTGTTTAATAATCATGTTACTTCTCCTAGTGACTAAAGATAACAATGTTTTCTGTTTAATAATCATGTTACTTCTTCTGGTGACTAAATATTTTTAGCCACCAATATAAATATGATTATTAAACAGTAAACATTGTTATATTTAGTCACCAGAAGAAGTAACACGACTATTAAACAGTAAACATTGTTATCCTTAGTCACCAGGAGATGTAACATGATTATTAAACAGTAAACATTGTTATATTTAGTCACCAGGAGAAGTAACACGACTATTAAACAGTAAACATTGTTATCCTTAGTCACCAGGAGAAGTAACATGATTATTAAACAGTAAACATTGTTATCCTTAGTCACCAGGAGAAGTGACACGATTATTAAACAGTAAACATTGTTATCCTTAGTCACCAGGAGAAGTAACATGATTATTAAACAGAAAACATTGTTATCTTTAGCCACCAATATAAATATGATTATTAAACAGTAAACGTTGTTATTTTTAGTCACAAGAAGAAGACGTCTAAACTACTAACTCCATTAATCAACCTTAAAAATTTAGTAATAATTTTGTCAGTATTGAAACATGCAGTAGTATTTGTGCCAACAAATGCAGTGGTATACATGCATTGGTATGTGTGTCAAACATACAGTGGTATATGTGTCAAACATGCAGTGGTATGTGTGTCAAACATGCAATAGTATATGTGTCAAAGCATGCAATAGTATATGTGTCAAACATGCAGTGGTATCTGTGCCAAACATGCAGTGGTATATGTGTCAAAGCATTCAGTAGTATATGTGTCAATACATGCAATAGTATATGTGTCAAAAACATGCAGTGGTATATGTGTCAAAGCATGCAGTAGTAAGTGTGTCAAAACATGCAGTAGTAAGTGTGTCAAAGCTTGTAGTAGTATATGTGTCAAACATGCAATGGCATATGTGTTAAAGCATACAGTAGTAATTGTGTCAAACATGCAGTAGTATATGTGTCAAAACATGCAGTGGTATGTGTGTCAAACATGCAGTAGTATATGTGTCAAAACATGCAGTGGTATGTGTGTCAAACATGCAGTAGTATATGTGTCAAAACATGCGGTGGTATGTGTGTCAAACATGCAGTAGTATATGTGTCAAAACATGCAGTGGTATGTGTGTCAAAACATGCAGTAGTATATGTGTCAACAATTACAGTGGTATGTGTGTCAAACATGCAGTAGTAAGTGTGTCAAAGCATGCAGTAGTAAGTGTGTCAAAGCATGCAGTAGTAAGTGTGTCAAACATGCAGTAGTATATGTGCCAAAGTTACCAGGTGAACTGAATAGTTAATCCCTTCACACCAGCATGAACCTAACCCTTATTTCCCGGAAATAGGGCTTTTAAGGGTCACCACTAGACAGTAGTGTGCTGTCTGTCAGTTAGTCAGTAGACACTAAAATTACTTCTCATGTTTAACATTGCAATTTTTACTGTTGTGATGTCAGTAAAACGTGCATAAGCCACGAATTCTGAGAAGAATTAGGCTACAACAAAGCAGTACATACGAACTTCAAAAGCAAAAATTTAAATATTTGTTACTCTCATTTTTGGTTTTATTTACTGAGGACCCTGCGGATAGTCTAGGATCACCAAATGAGATAAACAGGAAATATTAATTATTTGATAGAAATATAGTAACATTTTAGTCGAACGCCTGATCACCAGGTCTTTTAAAGTTCATGTTGCGGTTCAGGAACAAGAAGATATTATAATACTGTGCAGGTTAATTCAAGAAAATAGTGATCAATTGTGTATGGTATTAAAATGAATAATATAGGGTTAAAAAAACAGTCCTCCCAATTCTGGTTTGTTGTGACATAAGTAAAGTTTCAATCCAGCTCACACCAAACAGTTACTTAAATCATTTTGGTAATATAAATGACGTCTCAACCATTACTACGCTTGCCATATCACACTGAAGATTCCTGGTATTGTGCGAAAGGTCTCAATGGCACAGGATATGGCAGCTATCGAAATGTTGACATTTTATTTATTATACAATTCTCTTTGCTTTCGCTCAGAAATTTTGATTCATAAACAAAACAAAAATAAAAATGTATCTTTTGATACCAACTTGGTTACATGTTGATTCATTTTTATAAATGTTAAAAGATTAGTCATTCTTTTAGTTAATCCCAATTTTGCGGTTAAGTTGTTTAAACGAATACAGGAAGACGTTGACAAGACACTTTGATATCCGGTAAACGCTGACACTTTGATATCCGGTAAACGCTGAGACCTTCGTATATTTAAGTTGGGTATTATTTTGTATACGAAGTTTCATTATCTGTATGTTTCTGCGTATAAGAAGAACGGAGAACCCAAAAATAGGATATCAGAAGACGGAGTTAAACCATAGCAACTTATTGGACACAAATATTAAATTCATAGAACCTTGAAAGTTTGATTCTTAATCTGGTTTTCTTCCAACTGCTGTGCATGATTTTATCAGACTCATTATGCACTTTGTAGAACCAGGTCTTACCATACTTTAAAACAGTCAGTTATTGCTTAGTTTGTATATTATATACTTTCCTGGTAAGTTATACGCTCTGGGAGTTTGTGTATTGTATAATTAACGGCCTTGTAAGAGGGACTAAGTTTTGAGTTCTACTCACTTGTCATATTTCTCTAACCAAGTATGGATATTTTTGAAAGACATTTCAGATTTTCGTTTATGAAATTCTGAGATTAAAAAATTCAGACACTGACAACAGCGAATTAGAGAATAATTTTTTATATTCTGTTCAAGCCCATTTACACAGAATAAAACCTAGAGTACACATTTTACCATATTTTCAGGAATCATTCCATTATAAAGTTATTAATATGCCTTTTTTTCGTTCCAGAGCATGACCGGGTGATTAGGGCGCTCGCTCGCAATCTGAAGGTCGCGGGTTCGAATTCCCGTCCCATTAAAAATGCTCGCCCTTTCAGCGGTAGGGGCATTATAATGTGACGGTCAGTCCCACTATTCGTGGTAAAAGAGTAGCCCAAGAGTTGGCGGTGGGTTGTGATGACTAACTGCCTTTCCTCTATTATTTCATTGCTAAATTAGGGACGGCTTTACGCAAAATTCAAATCAAACCAATATAAACTTACCAATATGCCCTTTTCTTCACCACAAATTACAACAATTGAATAAGTTTGAAATACTCTTCAGGGGCTTTTCTGATCTTATTTGATAGCAACTGTGATGAAACCACAATAATACAATCCTGTGCACTACTGAAATATTTGTACTCCAGTAATAGTACTGGACATGTCAATTGGGCATTAAACAAAGGAATCCCTAATCTCTAAGGATACATATGTCAAACTCACCATTGATAATATAGACCTGTTATTTTTAATCATTTGTGTTTTTGTAAAAAAAAGACTCTTATGTTACAGAGCTACTATTTAACTTTAGAGGAATATTTATGTTTCGAAGCACGTACAGAAGGTTAAGTGATGGAAAATAAACCTGGAACGATACAGAAATTATAGTATCAATATTATTTATATTTGCGTTCTGAATGTCTTTCTATTTTAACCATTAGACAATTTCGCCCATAAAAATTTCCTTTCTTAAGCCTTAAATCCAAAATATACCATTATCTGAGAATATGTTTACCTGGAACATTTCATTAACTACTTAATCTTACAGACACATTTCTTTAATGGGACATATAACAAATCAGTATAGTACATTACATTCTCTAATTATAATTTGTATTATATCAATATTTCTTTTGAATTGATAAGAAATAAAACTGGAGTGAGGAAACTACTTATTCGTATCTGTCATAAACTTGTCCCTCTTTTCCTTGATGGAAGGATGTTTTATAATTCCTTTATAGTTGTACCTGTTATAATGTAATACATTACCTACATTCTGTAATTAACAAAATGGCACATTGACACCACATTGGTTTGGACTAAAACTTCACAGGCAATTTATTTGTGTCACATTTTACCAGCGTAAAGAAGAGATGTTTATAATAATAATGGTTTGGGGAAAATATATCCTCTTACTACACTTTAGTTAGCAGAAACTAATAGATTTTTTTATGCCAGAAATGAAGTGTGCGCCATCTAGGGACAGATAACAACAAATACTTCTAATGATTAAAACAATTGCTTTAATTCTTATTTTTACATTAAGGGTAGGAGGCCAGTGAAGATGGAATGATTTCACCTGGATGGTACAATTACCCTGTAGCATAGTGAAGAAGCAAGGTTACTGTATGTACGTACAATTGATGCCCACGTGCCCGGGTCAGAGCAATTAATAGAGAGGAGGTCATATGTATCCTTGGCTTTGAAGGATGATACCACGCATACACATACAGCTCCAGGCTCAGCCCCACTGAAGACTTGAAGGAAAAAAGACTGTTTGTTTTGATAATTAAGAAAGTGGTGTTATTAAATTCTGACATCAATAACATGTACACAGATTTGTCAGTTTCGTAAAGACTTCAATAGCTTAATATATTTAATATTAATTTAGATAATTCTTTTTATTTATATATCTATTTATTTTTAGCGAAATTATTTTGTCAGATATCATGTATGTGCAATGAAATGTCCCAAAATGTCGTTATTTACGAACATTTTGTGCTTCCACCTAACGAAAGAAAATAAAACTATTATGAAATATGGAAATAATATATATATTTAAACTAAATTCGCCGCTAAGTAGTAGTTTTCCTTTTAACAAATAATGAATTTTTCAAGTAAGTTTAATTTTTCACAACTACTTATTTGTCTTGAAAATATGAAGCTAACAAAACATACGTTGACGTAATTTATAGGAAGAGATATATGTGTGTCTAACATTAATGACTGTCAACAAACCTTGAAGAGTATGTTAAACAAAAATCTACAACTATATTATTATTAATTTAAGTGGAAATATGAGTGAGAAAACTAGAGCATTAAGTGTAACTTATCATGTCAAGTTTACTACATTAAAATCACAAGTATCATGTTTATATTTTGGTATAATCTAAATAATTAAACAGAACAATGAAGTATTTGTTTTGCTTTACTTTGAAAACTTTCTAGGATTTTATTATATTTATTAATGTGAGAAACCTTTCTTCCACATATCACACAACATTTTCGCCAAAGAAAAATTTAGCAACCCACTTTGAATATCCAAAATTTTGGATGATATAACTATATCTCAATGGTCTTTATTTTCATATTAACACGACTGTTTATTGAGGTCAACCATGTGATACAGGATGTTTTGCTCACATTTTCCCGTGTGTTCATAAATATATTAATTTGATATATTAGTTTACGTGATACAAGATTCTATATTTTCAAAGTAGATTCTATGATCCTAATGATTAGAATTGTGATTATGAACTGAACTTCTAAAGATTACGTAACGATATTAAAGAAAGTTTCATTCATGCATGTAAATTTTTTTCTCATTTGTATAACTTCTTTTTTCATGTGTGTTTCTCATGATTGCTTATCAAATTATTTACACAAATTCTTTATAAACATATATTTTTCTATTAGTTATAATGACTATAAAGTCACATACATTATTTTTATAGCATCTTTAAAATACATTTTGATTTTCTTATATTACATCTTCGCTTTACTAAGAATATCAATAAGCCTATCACTTAACAAAAGCAAAATGCCCAAGAATCCTCTTGTTCTTTCATAGAGTTGAGACCTTGCAGCATGAGGTACAGTATAGCACAAAACTGTAGTAATCTTTTAACGGTATATAAGTTTTAAGTTCTTACTTTTATAAGGCAATATTTTAGAAAATCCTGAATTTTCCCTACTGTGAGAAATGTGACATTTTTTCTCTAGGCATTCCCTCTTCTCTAATTTATTCATCCCGTCTCCAATACGTACGAAATTTAACGTAAATTACTTACTATAATATCTTCTTTGCTCGGACAAAGCTTAATTTTCATAGCTTTCAATCTTGTTTGGTTACAGAGCCATCAAATATAAAATCAGACCACTCTTTCCATACCATACTGTCATATGCTCTCTTTCAGGATTTTATAATAGTTCTCTCTTATGTTTAATACTATGTTATTTATAACCAATAGAAAGCCAAGATTTTCATATATGAAATGACGTATTGTATCACATTGTTTTCTGAACAGAGAATTGTCATTTTCTCTGTTAGTACAAACTTCATTGCCACGGGAAAGATAATGATTAGTTTGGATGAATTTGTAACGTCTCTTGTTGCACAGTTAGAAAAATTATGATAGTTATGGGACATGGCCTGCTTTTTGCATGTTTTTATTCTATGTTCTTTTGTGCAATATTTAATTAAATAAAAATTGTTTAGTGCACTAATACCATTAGTATAAAAAGTAGGGTCATCGAAAGTCGACAGCTAAAAAAAGAAGGCCAGGTAAATACTTAATTTTTTGTTTTTCATGTATATTATTTATTTATTATTATAAGAGTAACTAAAATGTAAAAATAGGACACTCTTTAGAGTAGGTAAAGTTGGATACGGTAAATTAATTAATAATATAATAAAAAAATGTCTCGAGGCATGCATGCAAGCAGCTCGGAGTAGCTTGTCAGTAATGTAATTTACAACTTATAATGACGCGAATGGTAGCTGGACATGGTTCAAAGGGCAGTAAAACAATATGAGTTCAAAGCTACTTAGGATAAACAAGTGTAGAAAGAAGAAAGATAACTTAGATATATTTCGATTCTTTTTGTGTTGTTGGGTTTTTTGTTTTGTTATTTGTGGTTACGAGGTCGGTCAAATTGACCAACCTTGTATAGAGTTATGGTAGATACAATAACAAATATATATATATATATATATATATAAAGGTTTATTGAAAAAGAAACGTTTGAAGTGTATTTAGGAGGTTTTAGACATTACACAAATGAAAAGCAAGTTAACACGAGAATCACTTTGCAAACGGACTAGCCAAAAAAATGGCCCAATATATTCACGGGCATATATTTTTTTAGTTTATGAAAAACACTTCACTAAAAAATTTGATTTTTATTGTATGTAAAAAACTTGTATTGTCTACTGATAGTCTGCCAAATTTTATAAAGATACACATACCATATTAAAAGTTAGTAGCATCAAAGCTATAATGAGCACAATCAGTCAATTCGACCAAGCCCGTGTAGAGAGAATTAAATATTGCTTTCCTATAAAACGCTTTACACTTTGGTGTCAATACATTAAATATAAAACGATTTGTTCGAAAGGATATTAGAAAATCGTGATACTGTGCTCTTGTTTATTAGTGTTCTTACAATGCAATACGTTAACTCTACAGGTAAGTTACTCTGGTGTTTTAAGGTTTAGGATAACTCGACTTCTGCTGTGTAAACATTTATTATTTTTAAATTTCTTAACAAGCTTTTAGGAGCAACTTATGTATTGAAATAAGATATATTCATGTTTTGCATTTATTTCCAAACGTTTTCCAATACAATATTGATTGTTTTTGTGTCTTCCTTAATTTGTCGGTATACAGAAGCTCCTGCATAGCCATTTTAAGGCACAGATCAGGCTTTTCTCCTTCTTTCAAAGTAAAACTAAATACATTATCGTAGAAAACTCCGGTTTCTAAACTTGCTTGTGTGTGGTTATTAATATTCATGCCATTTATACAATTTTGATAACAAATCTTATTCCACATTCTCACATTTCTCACTTCTTGTTCCATATTCTCTCGACCAAAGTCTTCCACCAACTTTTCAAACTTTGAAGCGAAATACTGGTAGAGTTTCCAGTCCCCTCTGTTGAATTCAAGAGCGTGTCTTTCAGCCTCTGAGGAAAGTTTATCAGAGATCGAAGCTAATCTTTTGTTATGGTGCAAGAACACGACATCCAGGATATCCCAGCATAAAAGTTCCTTCAGAAGCACTAAAGACTCTTCAAACCTCTCTGCGATTAACACGAAATCAAACCACAATTCAACCTTTTTCACGGCTACATCAATAAGTTCTTCGGTCTCCCAATCTTTTATTTCAAACCCCAAATCATAAAGCATTTGATTCTGCCCAAGTTTGTTCCAGATTCGACTACTGGCAAGAGAATCCCATTTTTCTGGGGTTTTCAAGAAATCTTCGAGTTTTAGACCAGTGATGTTTTCAAGACTATAGTAGGAATATAAGGACTTAAGCTGTCTAACTGGATGTCGGAAAATAGTGATGTATATGGTATCTGAGGGCATTATTTTCTTAACCTCTCTTAAGTCAAACCTAGTATGGTGACAAAAAATGTTAAAACCCCACGGAGGAGTAAGGTCTTCTGACAAAACGTGCTGCTTTAACTTTCTTTCGTAAGAAATATAGTTTCCTGAAGAAGGTAATACGAAATCCAACTTGTGTTTCTCACCAAAACGCATCAGAAGGTTCTGGACAGTTGAACTAGCGCACTTGTGCGTCTTGAGGAAGAAGATGTTGGTGACCGGATGACAGGAGGCACTTCGGCATGGTACTTGACCTTTGATCTCCAATCTTGAAACAACAAACAAAAACTTACGCTAAAGAATTAGTAAAACTACACAGAACATCGTATTTTAATAGATTATAGTACCAGGTTAGAAGTAGCCACACAATACTAAACACTTCTAATTCTCTCTTCTGGTCATAAAACATCGAAGAGTTATTTCATATCTACAAGAAAATTCAAACTGGTCTCACTTATTTCATGTTTACAAGAACATTCAAAGTGATTTCATTTTGAGTTATTTCATATCTACAAGAACATTCAAAATGATTTCATTTTGAGTTATTCATGTTTACAAGAACATTCTAGTAGTGTCCGCCCTGCGGAAACAAGAACAATTATTCTAGTAGTATCCGCCCTGTCGAAACAAGAACCATTATTCTAGTAGTATCCGCCCTGTCGAAACAAGAATCTTTATTCTAGTAGTATCCGCCCTGTTGAAACAAGAACCATTATTCTAGTAGTATCCGCCCTGTCGAAACA
>NW_013670764.1:16548-19366 GCF_000517525.1 Limulus polyphemus | reverse complement strand
CACCACTATTCTAGTAGTATCCGCCCTGTCGAAACAAGCACCATTATTCTAGTAGTATATGTCATAGCAACTCGAAACGTCGTGCAACTTGTTCCTGGTGCTGATGAAGATGTGCCATAACGGACTGAAAAATTGTCCAAAATTTCATAAACATATGCGGATCATTATCGAGGCCTTTCGAGAATATGTTAAAATATACACACTAAAATAACTGAATTTATAACTCAAAAGATTTTTGAAAATATATTTAAGACGACGTATGAACAATCATATGATAATAAATAACATATATATATATAAGATATTCCTGCTTAGATAATGGGTAGACTGAAGTGAATCATGAGGGAAACATAATGGTATTTGCTATTATATTAACATTTTCTGAACATCGAGTGTAGGAACATGTGACCTACCTGAAAGGCCTGAAGTCTGTCAACTGTAAGTTATAACTAACAATGAGACACGTTCCCGCAACCAGAAAAATCGCCACGAGGAGGAAGATCAGTTTCCTCTTTAAAAATAAAAAAAAAGCAGATAAATGTTTTCAGGAACCAAACTATGAAAAACATACTTTGTTTCTACAGACTTCTAAAGTAGAAAGTATACTAAGGGTTATCTCATGACATGAGTTGTTCCAGCCTAATCAAACGCTACGTCTATCTGACTACGTGTTGATTATCTACAGACTTCTAAAGTAGAAAGTATACTAAGGGTTATCTCATGACATGAGTTGTTCCAGCCTTATCAAACACTACGTCTATCTGACTACGTGTTAATTAAGCAGTTATATAAAGTATAGCTACGTGAATTATTATTATTAATAATTATGTAAAGTATAGTTACGTAATCAATTTGTATAGCATTGTTAATCATTATATAAAGTATAGTTACATAACCAGTTCGTGTAGCATTATGAATCATTATATAAAGTATAGTTACCTAACATTTTTATGTAACCTTATTAATAACAATATAACAGTATTTACTAAATATTTATGGTGTAGCATAATTATTAATCCTAATAACCTAATTAATGATTTACGTTTTTCAAATAACGCAGACTCAGTAATTTTATAGTATACAAGACCGTGACTATCGTATTTTTTATTTTATTGTGACATCAGCGAATTTCTATTTGTATCCAGTAGATTACATAACCTGGCGACAATGAAGTTTAGACACAAACTAAAATGTTGATAACATATTCATATTTTCCTTTATGAAATAAGACTTTTTACAGTTATTTCTTAACTTTGTTATGACGTTTATGTTATAATGACAGTTACTATTTACAGAATTTGAAATACATTTCATTCTGTCCTCGCCAAACATAGAAATAATTCATTGATTTTCCTCAGCACTTGGGAATAAAGCCTGTAAAACACAGACAGCTTTAAAATCGATTATATTCAGACTTTACTATTCTATTGTTTTTATTAAGACGTATTTTGAGATAGAAATTTATAAAGTGTAACCGTTCATAGGTCAGTATAGAGAACAATGTCGTTGATTGCTACTTTTATAATACCACTTTAAACACATTCAAATGCTATTTACGTATATTCAATTTCTTCGTTACTTTACAAGTTTCAAAACTTCAACAGTTTTTGATCTTATTTTTATTATTACTACTAGGTTAGATATATTTGTTTATCTTACTTTCATTATTACTACTAGGTTAAATATATTTGTTTATCTTACTTTTCATTATTACTACTAGGTTAAATATATTTGTTTATCTTACTTTTCATTATTACTACTAGGTTAAATATATTTGTTTATCTTACTTTTTATTATCTTTCAATATGTTTAAACTATAACTATCCAGCTATTCAGGATGTAACTTTAATATTATACGCCGTCCTAAAGATCACAAGTCTTGTTTACCCCTTAAACTCATATCATCGGACAGAAAGTATATGGTGGGTTTTTAGACAGACTGCTGCATCCGTTATTGGACTTAATCCCTGCTCGTATCAACAATACATATCATTTTCTTGAACAATTACATAATGACACGAACCTTCTTATTGATGATTATATTATATTTACAATGGATGTTGTTTAATTATATCCTAGTATCCCAATTAAATAATTGTTTGTTTGTTTTTTTAATTTCGCGCAAAGCTACACGAGGGCTGTCTGCGCTAGCCGTCCCTAATTTAGCAGTGTAAGACTATAGGGAAGGCTGCTAGTCATCACCACCCACCGCCAACTCTTGGGCTACTCTTTTACCAACGAATAGTGGGATTGACCGTCACATTATAACGCTCCCACGGCTGAAAGGGCGAGTCGAGCGTCCTAACAACCTGGCCATTAAAGAAGGGATAGATTATGTTATGACTATGATTAAAGAAAACAGAGATGACTTAGAACTTTAGTTGTTATTTCAACAGACCGGTTAGTCTGAGGTGTCTGTTAGTAATGGGATTTAATGGGGAATTTTATAAACAAATCAGATGGATAGCTATGGGCAACAGAAGTCTTAGCTGTAATATTTATGTACATGCTGAACTGAAAAAACTCAATTCTTGGAAAACAGGAGGTAATATTGATTCAAACAATCTGGTACAGATATATATATATATATAAACAGGATAAAATATAGACCTATCAGTCTGGTACAGATATATATATAAACTGGAGAGAATATAGACCTATCAGTCTGGTACAGATATATATAAACAGGAGAGAATATAGACCTATCAGTCTGGTACAGATATATATATATATATAACAGGAGAGAATATAGACCTATCAGTCTGGTACAGATATATATATAAACAGGAGAGAATATAGACCTATCAGTCTGGTACAG
>NW_013670764.1:9587-15550 GCF_000517525.1 Limulus polyphemus | reverse complement strand
GGTACAGATATACAGATATATATATAAACAGGAGAGAATATAGACCTATCAGTCTGGTACAGATATATATATATATATATAAACAGGAGAGAATATAGACCTATCAGTCTGGTACAGATATATATATATATATATATGTCAGAAAGTACGTATACAGGTCCACTAAACTACCCTATATATTTACTGGACCTGTATACGTACACTTTGAATGTAGCTGTATTTAATTCTAAATCATCTGTTCAGCATTTGTTATTTTTTAAATTTATTGTGTTAATATAGATTTTTTTAAATCTTTAACACTCAAGGTAAATTAGGAATAGAAAGATAATATAAATAGATCTTGAAATTATTTTTGGACTAACCTTCTGTATGTAATAGACAGTTACTTACATGTACAAACGTATACTCTGTCCACGTCCTCATAGTGTTGGGAAAGAAATGTAACTTGGTTACCATGTAACTGCTAGCTGGTAAAAATAATCTGCTATTCATTGTGTAGACGTAAGTAAGAACATGACGCGTTTCTAGATAAGTAAAGATGGTGTTTTCACTAAATACCGCATAGTTATTAGATATTATAATTGGGGCTATTAATAACCATGAATAAAACATAAACGACCCTTGAAATAGTAGATAACAAGTTCTGATGTTTTAAAGTTCACCTCTTACTCTGATCATGCTCAAGAAAACAGCCAGTAGCTAAAGCTGAGTAATGATGAACGCGAACGGTAAAGCTTGAATAACATATATAATAAAATAGCCGAATAATCTTTGTATTTATTTGAAAGCTTCTCGGGAGATGTAAAATTCTCCCCAAGGTTTGTGTTCAGAAATCTTTACAACAAATATTAAAAAACTTCTCAAGATTTGTGTTCAGAAAACCTCTTAGCACATAGAAAATTTTCTTCAGGTTTGTCGTCAGAAAGCTTCCTACCAGATATAAAGCTCGTATCTGGGACTGACCATTTTTGACGGTTACGTCATTTCAATGTAGCTCATCCAATATTACGTTTTTATTATCACCGTTCCTCGTTTCCACATTTAAAGTTTATTAATATGAAATGGCCTTTTTTCATAGTGAAAACTGGTTACCGCGAACTCCCTTAATTCTCTGCGACTATAGAGCTATCTATGAAACAAAAACTCCTTGTACATCTGAATTGAATATATATACTTCCAGCTTCTAAATTAACCGTGCAACAAGTCTAATTTCTTGATAAATGTCGTAGAAAAAATGTTATGTGGATTTATTACTACAAGTTAGTACTAAAATCTAAAAGAAACGCCTAAAGTAACTAACTTCCTTTGTTGTTTCACTCATGTTTTATTGAATATTTACAAACATAAATTAGATCTCGTCATTTCTTAGAATAAGCAATTTATAGCCAGTAAGTAGATCTCTGAACAAAGAAAGAAAATCCCCAAAACATTGTTAATTATTCTTTAATTACTGGACGTTTGTTTATAGAATAAAAATATCCTAACGTTTCTTCTAAGAGTCACATTCGTCATTCCAGTAACAACGAACTCTATCATTACTGACAAACTAAACAAATTGGTTTTGTTCAGATCGACATGAATGTCCTTCTAACACGTTCTTTATGAAAAAAATACAGCTAATAATGTTAAAGTAGGTCCTTCTCACACGTTCTTTAGGGAAAAAAATACAGCTAATAATGTTAAAGTAGGTCCTTCTCACACGTTCTTTATGAAAAAAAATACAGCTAATAATGTTAAAGTAGGTCCTTCTAACACGTTCTTTATGAAAAAAAATACAGCTAATAATGTTAAAGTAGGTCCTTCTCACACGTTCTTTAGGGAAAAATACAGCTAATAATGTTGAAGTATGTCCTTCTCACACGTTCTTTAGGGAAAAAATACAGCTAATAATGTTGAAGTAATTATGTCCTACTAACACGTTCTTATACGAACAGACAGCTAATAATGTTGAAGTAATTATGTCCTACTAACACGTTCTTATATGTACAGACAGCTAATAATGTTGAAGTAATTATGTCCTACAAATCCGTTCTTATACGAACAGACAGCTAATAATGTTGAAGTAATTATGTCTTACTAACACGTTCTTATATGAACAGACAGCTAATAAGGTAACAACAATTATATCTTGCTCATAGTAATGTAGCAGACATATGAAGCTATAAGATCAAGAAACATGTCCATACAGACGTTTGAAGATAAAATGTCAATAAACGTATTTATGGTGACATTTGAATATATATGATCAAGATCAGTATAAATGTATGTATATATCTAGTTGTTGTGATTGGTATAAATGTATGTATATATCTAGTTGTTGTGATCGGTATAAATGTATGTATATATCTAGTTGTTGTGATCAGGATAAATGTATGTATATATCTAGTTGTTGTGATCAGAATAAATGTATGTATATATCTAGTTGTTGTGATCAATATCGATATGTAAAGTGGTAAGACAAACAACAATGCTACAGACTTCAATATTAATATTGAAAGAACGATAGAAAGGACCGTTCATCTAAACAACTACATATATATGTGTGTAGAATAGTTTTTATGTGGGTTAGAAACGTTCTTAATTGATAAAAATAGCAAGACACACACACAACACAATAAAAATTATTTTTATCGTCTTGTTTTAAGACTATACGGTAACTGAAATGTTTTTATGATTTCTTTTTCTCGTCTAGTTTCATTTTTCTAAGTCTTAGACTTTTATTGGATTTTGTTACACTCGACAAAGGGGTGTTTATACTTTGGATTCTAGTTCAATTTACAAAAGTGACTATTGTTTGGAGGTCCATAATAGGTAGGTAACCAGAGGTATGCTGTAAAGAAATATGCATGTAAAGCTGACTATATCGTTTGGTATCCTGATCACAACAACTAGATATATACATATATTTACCCTAATATTGGAATCTGTAGCATTGTTGTTTGTCTTACCACTTTACATATCGATATTAATATTGAAGTCTGTAGCATTGTTGTTTGTCTTACCACTTTACATATCGCTATCAATATTGGAATCTGTACCATTGTTGTTTGTCTTACCACCTTACATATCGATATTAATATTGAAGTCTGTAGCATTGTTGTTTGTCTTACCACTTTACATATCGATATCAATATTGAAGTCTGTGGCATTGTTGTTTGTCTTACCACTTTACATATCGATATTAATATTGAAGTCTGTAGCATTGTCGTTTGTCTTACCACTTTACATATCGATATTAATATTGAAGTCTGTAGCATTGTTGTTTGTCTTACCACTTTACATATCGATATTAATATTGAAGTCTGTAGCATTGTTGTTTTTCCTTCTATTGTACAATAGTTATGTATTCAAACCATGAATAAGAGTAACTGAGTGTTATACACGTTAAAGTGGAGTTTTATGTAACCTTCAGTATTTCAGTTATATACGTTATATGAAACTTTGATATTAACATGAGGATTGATTCAAGAAAATTTCTACTTGGTGATACAGAATTGAAGGTTCGTAAAGTACAGAGCTTTAACTAACAAAATGATTGTTTTCTTGCTAATTTTGAACAGCTTTTAGTGATTTTTAGGGAACTGTTATAACATTTAGTTAGAAACAGATGTGTTTGGTTATAATTTGATTTCATGTACACTACGAATGATTTAACGTAGTCAATCATAGTCTCCATTTCCATCATCATTTCTCTTCATACTGTTTAAGTGTGTATCCATCATCATTTCTCTCCATATTGTTTAAGTGTGTATCCATCATCATTTCTCTCCATACTGTTTAAGTGTGTATCCATCATCATTTCTCTGCAATCACACATAGAAAACACCTACCTTCTTCCTCTATGCACGTAGTGCCATCTGCAATCACACAAAGAAAACACTGACCTTCTTCCTCTATGCACGTAGTGCCATCTGTAATCACACATAGAAAACACTGACCTTCTTCCTCTACGCACGTAGTGCCATCTGTAATCACACATAGAAAACACTGACCTTCTTTCTCTACGCACGTAGTGCCATACGCACGTAGTGCCATCTGCAATCACACATAGAAAACACCTACCTTCTTCCTCTACGCACGTAGTGCCATCTATAATCACACATAGAAAACACTGACCTTCTTCCTCTACGCACGTAGTGCCATCTGTAATCACACATAGAAAACAGTGACCTTCTTTCTCTACGCACGTAGTGCCATCTGTAATCACACATACCCACGCATACTTATCTGATTTCCTTCGCATTGTTTATGCTAACTTCCCATAGATAGCGGCACAGAATTCGTATATCCTTCTTAAGAAATTTATTGTTTTCAAACTGGCTTGTTGAATAAATATGAAAAACTTCTATAACATTCACAACTAAAAGAAAAATATACTTTTATCAGTAAAAATTAAATAGTAATAGAAAACTTTTCTTCTTACCTTGAATAACTTTTGTTTGGTTTCAGTTTTGCTTAATGCTTGGAAACAAAGAAAACGACTTTGTTCCGTACAATTATACGGTTTTACTTTGTTACACCAGACAGAACCCTTGTTTAAAACAAAGTATACTCAACATTTGTAGTTAGTTTTTAGTTAAAATGAAAGGTGGTAAATATGCAAACTAGATGTCAAAGGTTTTCTTGATATGTGTGCTCCAGGTGGCACAGTAAAATTGAGGTCTGATCCCTTTGATGGAAAATATCATATATACCATGGTGTAAGTTTTAGTTAAAAACAATAAAAACATTAAATATTTAACACTTTGTGAAAGCACATGCAATAATATAATACTAGGTAGCTAATCATCGGGCAGGTGGCAGCACCACCTATGTATGGATGGCTCGGATTGTTTGTCGAAATTATATTTTAAATATCTCTTCAATATGTCATCACAACTTTACAAGATATCCAGTGTTTCCTTTTGTAACAATATCTTTGTAATGACTGAGTCACAAGTTCTGGGAATGTCTGTAAATATCATAGTAAAAAATTTTAATTTCTTGTTCTTATTCCTTCTGCTTCTTTTTATTACATGATAACTCATAATCCAAAACAATGGTGTCAACCAATTTTACTGAGGTGACGTAGTTTCAAACGGAGTATCCGCTTTTATAAGTATTATTAATAACTAGTAGTGACTTTTATATTTGAAAAAAGCTTAATTATAGAGTAAACGGTTTTATCGTTACCTCTTGAAGTTAGCTTTCGTACAAAAAATTGGTATTCCTATTAAGAGCTGTCTGTTTTGAATTTCGCGCAAAACTACACGAGGGCTATCTGTCCCTAAGTTAGCAGTGTAAGACTAGAGGGAAGGCAGCTAGTCATCACCACCCATCGCCAACTCTTGGGCTACTCTTTTACCAACGAATAGTGGGATTCACCGTCACATTATAACGCCCCCACGGCTGAAAGGGCGAGTATGTTTGGTGTGACGGGGATTCGAACCCGCGACCCTCAGATTGCGAGTCGAGTGCCTTAACCACCTGGTCATGCCGAGCCCCTATAAAGAGTTTAAAGACAGGGTGAAACAGAAATTACCAGCCAATCATGGATAAAAAATAAATATTACAGTTGGAATGTCATTGTACTTAGAACTTCGTTATAAATACAACCTTCCTATATCTATTGAAACACTGCATTAAATAAAACAACTAAAAAAACCTTTCAAAAAAGGAAATAAATGTAGGGATGGCTAATATCAATCCTTCAAAAACAATGTCATTTGCATACCTATTATCTTGTTTACATTGTTTTTGAAGAAATGATATTAGCCATCCCTACATTTATTTCCTTTTTTGAAAGGTTTTTTTTTTATTCACTTGTTCAAATAGAAATGAAGCGGTATTTTGGTATTCACACTATATAAACAATTTAAATATTCTACAGTTGTAAAAGAATAAAACTGTCACTTGAAAATAATGATAAAAACACTTAAGTCTATATTTTTATTGCGTCTATTTTTCTCTTTGGTATTTAAAAA
>NW_013670764.1:3498-8907 GCF_000517525.1 Limulus polyphemus | reverse complement strand
CTTTAATACAAGTTTAACACAACAGAAAATGTACAACGTTTCGACAGGGTTTTGTCATCATCAGGTGTTGTACATTTGCTGTTATGTTAAACTTATATTAAAGTTTTTCTTCATTACCCATTCAAGCCGTCTCCAAGCATTATTAGTCTCAAAGTGGGTTCCTCGTCATCTGGAAACAAGCCTAATTACATAAGAAAAATAAGCTTCCTATATTGAACAAAAAGTTGCTAGTATTTTTCTTCACTACCAAGAAAAGGCAGAATTACAGTTTCACAAAACACCGTAATTTTACAAAATATTAGTAACTTAAGAAATTTGTTTACAAAATATTAGTGTTGTACATCCTGATTACTGTTTAAAGAACTATTTTCGGTAAGGTGGTGTACATGTTGATTTATGTTTACAGAACTACTCTCGGTAAGGTGGTATACATGTTGATTTATGTTTACAGAACTACTCTCGGTAACGTGGTATACATGTTGATTTATGTTTAAAGAACTATTTTCGGTAAGGTGGTGTACATGTTGATTTATGTTTACAGAACTACTCTCTGTAACGTGATATACATGTTGATTTATGTTTACAGAACAATTCTCTGTAAGGTGGTGTACATGTTGATTTATGTTTACAGAACTACTCTCTGTAAGGTGGTGTACATGTTGATTTAAGTTTACAGAACTGCTCTCTGTAACGTGGTATACATGTTGATTTATGTTTACAGAACTACTCTCGGTAAGGTGGTGTACATGTTGATTTATGTTTACAGAACTACTCTCGGTAACGTGGTGTATATGTTGATTTATGTTTACAGAACTACTCTTGGTAAGGTGGTGTACATGTTGATTTATGTTTACAGAACTACTCTCTGTAACGTAATGTGCAAGTTGATTTTTGTTTACAGAACTGTTTAGCCATGTAAAGTAAGTACTGTGTAACCATCACACCTGTGTATGTAAAGTAAGTACCATCACAGTATATGTAGATCATGTACTGTGTAACCATCACAGTATATGTAGATCATGTACTGTGTAACCATCACACCTGTATATGTAGAGCATGTACTGTGTAACCATCACACATGTATGTGTAAAGTAAGTACTGTGTAAACATCACACCTGTATGTGTAAAGTAAGTACTGTGTAACCATCACACCTGTATATGTAAAGTAAGTACTGTGTAACCATCACACCTGTATGTGTAAAGTAAGTACTGTGTAAACATCACACCTGTATATGTAAAGTAAGTACTGTGTAACCATCCCACCTGTATATGTAAAGTAAGTACTGTGTAACCATCACACCTTTATATGTAAAGTAAGTACTGTGTAACCATCACACCTGTATATGTAAAGTAAGTACTGTGTAACCATCACACCTGTATATGTAAAGTAAGTACTGTGTAACCATCACACCTGTATACGTAAAGTAAGTACTGTGTAAACATCACACTTGTATATGTAAAGTAACTACTGCGTAGTTCCGTAGGGTAGTTTCCATTGTTCTAGCGTGACTCATTTCTTCGGCTGAGTAGATTTCAATAAAAGTAGGGACGTCTAGCATACATCTCTCGTCACTTCTGTAAACAATAAACATTATTCTTTCAGAGTTCGTCAGTTTCTCCCTCTGGGAGTATTACACCAACTGGATGTCTGTATCAGCGAGTCATACTCAATTTCAGTTCGGACAGACTCATTGTTACCCACGGGTGTGTTGTTAAAATAATTATAGTTTAGTTTAATGAACCATCACACACATAAACTATTAATGACCTGGTCTTTATGTTTGGGATTTTTGATGATAGGTCGAATTTCACAGAACTAAGTTCCAGCTTATCCTGTTTATCTATTTATTTTGCATTTGTTCAATTCCCCAATTACTCTTTTTCTAATTGTAGAAATATTGGGGGAATTTCATGAATATAACATTAGATTAACGAGAGCCATCAAGCGATCCCTATCCGAGCTTCTGTGACGTTCGGTTTCAAATACACGCATTGTCACGTGACTGTCGCCAAAAGAAGTACCAAAAAAAAGGGAATTAAACACAGCATAACTGAACCTTTCCTACATACGCTGTTAATAATTAATACATAGCTTACTAGGTAACATATTAAAGTCTGGGTGGAAAAGCTTCAGTCAATTTGTCCGTTTCGCGAGGTCCTAACTAGTGACTCATAAGTTCTGTTCGCTATAATTATCTATGGAGTTACACAGCAACTTTTTAAGGTTTTGTGATTATTTATTGTTATTTGAGGACAGAACTTTTTTTTATTCCTTTGAATGTACAAGTGTTTTTATATAAATATTGATGTAGTGTTTTTCTTAAATTTTATAAATAAACTTGTGACTGGTTACGTTTTATCAAGTAATAATATGAAATTACCATGCTCAAATTCCCAGTAATTTTCTGGTAACATAAAAGTCATATCTCTTTTTGTTACAAAAACTGCCACTAGATGCTGCTAGTAATCTGTCTAAAGTTAAAAAATACACACCGAAAGCCTAATCATCTTTAACTCGTACAGCTGTTGCTTTAACAGACCACTCAGTTCAACGCACCCAGACACCCCTTAAAAGTATGAATCAGCCCATCCAGATGCTCTACAAGAGTATTAGTTAGACAACTAATGTCACGGACATATTGAAGGTTGGAAAAATATATTTTGTGGAGAAGTGAGAGCTCTTTTACCAAGGTTCGGAGTGATGGTGTACAGGTGAGAGCTAGTGTAGCCACTGAGAAATAATGATGGAGAAACAAGAGCTAGTGTAGCCACTGAGAAATAATGATGGAGAAACAAGAGCTAGTGTAGACACTGAGAAATAATGATGGAGAAATAAGAGCTAGTGTAGCCACTGAGAAATAATGATGGAGAAACAAGAGCTAGTGTAGCCACTGAGAAATAATGATGGAGAAATAAGAGCTAGTGTAGCCACTGAGAAATAATGATGGAGAAACAAGAGCTAGTGTAGCCACTGAGAAATAATGATGGAGAAATAAGAGCTAGTGTAGCCACTGAGAAATAATGATGGATAAATAAGAGCTAGTGTAGCCACTGAGAAATAATGATGGATAAATAAGAGCTAGTGTAGTCACTGAGAAATAATGATGGAGAAACAAGAGCTAGTGTAGTCACTGAGAAATAATGATGGAGAAATAAGAGCTAGTGTATCCACTTTCAAAATAATGGTGGACAAATGACAGCTAGTGTAGCCACTTTCAAAATATTGATGAATAAATGAGAGCTAGTGTAGCCACTTTCAAAATAATGATGGAGAAATGAGAGCTAGTGTAGCCACTTTCAAAATAATGGTGGAGAAATGAGAGCTAGTGTAGCCACTTTCAAAATAATGGTGGACAAATGAGAGCTAGTGTAGCCACTTTAAAAATATTGATCAAGAAATGAAAGCTAGTGTAGCCACTTTCAAAATTAATGGTGGAGAAATGAGAGCTGGTGTAGCCACCTTACAATAATAATAATAATCATTAGGGAGAAATAAGAGCTAGTGTAGCCACTTTCAAAATATTGATCAAGAAATGAAAGCTAGTATAGCCACTTTCAAAATAATGGTGGAGAAATAAGAGCTAGTGTAGCCACTTTAAAAATAATGATAGAGGAATAAGAGCTAGTGTAGCCACTTTAAAAATAATGATAGAGGAATAAGAGCTAGTGTAGCCACTTTAAAAATAATGATAGAGGAATAAGAGCTAGTGTAGCCACTTTAAAAATAATGATAGAGGAATAAGAGCTAGTGTAGCCACTTTGCGATAACTAGATAGATAAATGTTATAATTTAGTTCATTTATCCAAGCTGGGCATATTATTCAGAATAAAAATACATCAACCTGTCTTTATATTAACAAAAAAAATTTCACAAAGTACTTAAATAACAATTTAAATAGTGATAATAATTGTTTTAATATAGGATTAACGAAAATTGATATATAAAGTTTCCTTTTATTTTTAAAAATGATACAAGGAGGGAATATAAAATTCTCCTTAGATTGGTTCTTATTCAGGACTTAGCTCCTTGAGTGAATTGAATAAAATAGTGTGGAAACTTTAAATACTGCTGCTAATATTGTAGAGACAAAATATTCAATAACACGTGTCGATTACAGGAATAATTTAAAGACAAGTTTAAAAGTCTGTGTGTAAAACCAACTTTAACGATGTCACCGACATATTGTGCGACAATTACATATTCTTATATTTTACATTAGAAAACGTGTCTCAGTTTCTTAGGAACAGTCAATTATAGTTGTGAAAGATGTGTTGTTGTTTGGTTCAGAGCCAAAACGTTTTCCATAATTATACTATTCAATAGTTTTGTATTATCGTCAGAAAGTTTGTAAGATAAAAAACACAGAGAAAAGTTACGACACAAAACTAACTCAACATTTAGCCTAACATGATATCTCCATACTTGAACAACACTAGAGCGAAGAGACACAAACATTCAAAACACTTTACATGTATCAATCCAGTCGAGTTAGGCTAAATGGGTCATTTATATAAAATTGTGGTATTAACAAATATTCCATCTCTATTAAAGGACGTAAAAGTGGGAAAGGTAAATAAGCAAATATTGAAAAACGCTTTAAAAGGTTGGCCTGTTACAACACTTGAAACTTTTCTTGTTAGCAAAACTTTTTATGGTTTAACCCTACATTTTATTGCTGTTTTTTTTTAAATGTAAAGTGTTTCAATAGAATTACAATTTTCAACAAAACAATTTAATGATTATATATTCTTTTTTACATTAAACTGGTTTTAGTAAGCTATAGATTTCAGGGCCAAAAAAGTTGGAGACGAGAAATTATGTAACTGTTGCGTCAGCGAGGTCACGTGACTAGTGTCACGCGACTTCTCTCGAACCTTCGTAAATTGTCGGGAGATTACTAGATATAGGGTAGTCTGGTATATATATAAGATGCTCACAACGTGACGGGATCAATATGTGTGTAGGTAATGTGTAATTGAACTGCAGTCAGAGAGAGACGTATTGTTGAAGTCGAGCTCGTGAGACGTGAATTATAGTTTGTTATAGCGCGACTGTTGAAGTTGAGTGTATCGTAAAGTTGTATTCGGAAAGAATAAACCAGTTTTATTTAAGAAAGGACTTGTGTCGCTAAAGTTTCGTCGGAACGAAGTTACGGAAAGTAAATTAACAAACGGAGACGTAACATAACGAATGAAGCATATTATTTATTTCATACAAACGTTTCGATCAATATTTAACTCTGCGAATGTGATATCCCAGGTTACGTTATGTTTTCCTTGCACAACAGTAATTGTTGGTGGCTCATTTCTTTTAGCTTAAAATAAATATGAAGTTATTGCTTTTATTACGATTTAAGTATATATATATATATATATTGTTGCGTATCTGCTTGTTTGTTAATTTTCCGC
>NW_013670764.1:0-3325 GCF_000517525.1 Limulus polyphemus | reverse complement strand
CTAGAAACTCCAGCGCGCATGCTCCCAGCGTCGCGTGACTTCCGCTGTCGTAACAATATGTTCAGATCCAGGAGAATAGTGGCATTCCAGCATTTGGAACAACTGTGGAATATTCCAGCTTTGACTTAAAGATCCGTTCTGTAAATAGAGTCACGACAGAGTTACTTTACTTTCTAGCTTGGCTGGAGTCACTACCTGTCTCGAAATAATGAACACGATTCCCGGGTTCGATTCAGTTTAAAGCACTCGCTTGTGTCTAAAACTCTTGGCTCATTACACCAAATTCACAGCAATTAGTGCTACTGGAAGTATCACGTTTATAACAATGAATCGCTTTATGTTATAATAATACAAGGTATTTCATAATCTATTGCTTTCTATCAACGCGTGCACAAAGCCGTAGGAGAAATAGACATTCCTAAGATAAGTGGCTGATGATTTTACTCTGCTGACTAGGAAGAATTTCGCCAAGTTTCATTAATAGAGTGCGTAATTCGTAACTAATGAACACTAATCCAAGAATAAAGATATTGAACATCCTACATGAAACATGCTTTAAATTATTTGGAACTTTTAGACCAAAAACAAATCGATAAAGACTTCACGTTCAATTCTAACTAGGTTTTAAGTTCATTTCTACCTAGACTTCACAGTCATTACCAACCTGATCCAACTTCAGCTGGACTTCACACTCATTACTAGCCTGATTCAACTTCAGCTGGACTTCACACTCATTACCAACCTGATCCAACTTCAGCTGGACTTCACACTCATTACCAACCTGATCCAACTTCAGCTGGACTTCACACTCATTACCAACCTGATCCAACTTCAGCTGGACTTCACACTCATTACCAACCTGATCCAACTTCAGCTGGACTTCACACTCATTACTAGCCTGATCCAACTTCAGCTGGACTTCACACTCATTACCAACCTGATCCAACTTCAGCTGGACTTCACACTCATTACCAACCTGATCCAACTTCAGCTGGACTTCACACTCACTCTAGCCTGATCTAACTTCAGCTAGACTTCACACTCATTACTAACCTGATTCAACGTCAGCTGGACTTCACACTCATATAGATCTGAACACTATCTGCAGTTCAGAAAGTATAGAATCTTAATAATGCATACAGTTCAGTAAGTATAGATTTAAACACTATCTGCAGTTCAGTAAATATAGATCTGAACACTATCTACAGTTCTGTAAGTATAGAATCTAAATGATACCTACAGTTCAGTAAGTATAGATTTAAACACTATCTACAGTTCAGTAAATATAGATCTGAACACTATCTACAGTTCTGTAAGTATAGAATCTAAATAATACCTACAGTTCAGTAAGTATAGATTTAAACACTATCTACAGTTCTGTAAGTATAGAATCTAAATAATACCTACAGTTCAGTAAGTATAGATTTAAACACTATCTACAGTTCTGTAAGTATAGAATTTAAGTAATACCTACAGTTCAGTAAGTATAGATTTAAACACTATCTACAGTTCAGTAAGTATAGATTTAAACACTATCTACAGTTCTGTAAGTATAGAATCTAAATACTACCTACAGTTCAGTAAGCATAGATTTAAACACTATCTACAGTTCAGTAAGTATAGAATCTAAATAATACCTACAGTTCAGTAAGTATAGATTTAAACACTATCTACAGTTCTGTAAGTATAGAATTTAAGTAATACCTACAGTTCAGTAAGTATAGATCTAAACAATACCTACAGTTCAGTAAGTATAGATCTGAACACTACCTACAGTTCAGTAAGTATAGATTTAAACACTATCTACAGTTCTGTAAAAATAGAATCTAAATAATACCTACAGTTCAGTAAGTATAGATTTAAACACTATCTACAGTTCTGTAAGTATAGAATATAAATAATACCTACAGTTCGGTAAGTATATAATCTAAATAATACTTACAGTTCAGTTGAAAGCAGGAAAAACTGAAACGTTGAACAATGAGGTTAATAATGAATCAAACTTTAAAACATTCGGCCTGAAAATTAAAAAAAAAACACTATAAAACAGTGAAGAATGACATTAATTATAAGTCCAACCTTAATACACTCGGGCTGAAAATATTAAAATATATGTAAATGTAATCCCTATTGTAATGAATAATGCACGTTTCTTGTAGCCAATTTCTCAGTGGTGTTTGTCGAGCACTACTTACAGAGAATTTCTAAACTATACCTGTGAGACAAGGTTTATCAAAATTAATCTAGATATAAAATTTAACAGAATTTTTATTCTGTTCCATAGCACGCAGAGAATAAAACGCCAATTAACATGAATTTACCTAAATCTTTTTGAAAACTTATGTTCTGTGAAAAGTTGATGGATTTCGTAACTAGATGGCAGCCATCACTGTTAAAACCAGTAACCAACTTATGGCAGTCCATTACCATCAGCTAAAACGTTTAGTTTTTGCTGGGCTTCAGGCTCGATAACTCTACACTATATAATCGAATATCAGCTGAGAATAAATGTGCTTACAACTGGAATGTGCCTCATCAGGCTACGTTCTGATTCAGTGGAACAGAAACAAACCCATTATATCTGCCGGATCAAAATTATATATACAAATTACGAAACATTGGTGGACGTAGACAGACCACTAACGGAATGTTTAACAAACTGTCAGATATGTGTACTAAAGCTCACTTATCCGAGTGTCTAATTTTCAATATGAAAACACTAAATGAAATAATTAACTAATTAATTAAAGCATGTCCTAAATGGATCAAGCTGCAACAATTTCGCGGGAAGAAATGGATTCTAACCGTCTTGTTTCGGTCAACAATAATAAAATAACATGGTGGTCTTGAAACAATAGTTCACGGAGAGACTAAACAGACAAAAAAACATGGAAACAAATCAGTGGTCTTGAAACAATAGTTCACGGAGTCACTGAACAAACAGGCAAACATGGAACAAACGGTGGTCTTGAAACATGCTTCACGGAGTCACTGGACAGACAGGCAAACATGGAACAAACGGTGGTCTTGAAACAATGTTTCACGGAGTCACCTGCTGTTTATAATAGAAACATAAATTATGTAAAATAAGAAACCCGATAACAAACAGCAAATTATACTATTTATATATATCTTAAAGTATTCAAATCTATTGTATATACCTTCTGAACTATCAACTCGTCATAGCTACAAGTCTATTGGACTAACTATTTATCATGTAACAACTACACGTCTACCGATTTATCATGTAACAATTAAAAATCTACCAATTTATCATGTAACAACTACACGTCTACCGATTTATCATGTAACAATTAAAAATCTA
>NW_013670763.1:74304-75544 GCF_000517525.1 Limulus polyphemus | reverse complement strand
CCTTTATTGGTCATATTGTTACGTGAAACTACAAACAAATACCTCGTTACTTAAATTACATTAGTTTTGATAATTCCTTTATTGGTCATATTGTTACTTTCTAAGTCTTATTATTAGTGAACTTTTTCGAGGCTTTTACAAAATATTTAATTTTATAACCTCCTGTTGCCTGCTCCATGTGTTTTATTAAGAGACAAAAGTTAGTTACAGTGGGAGTAGTGGTGTTCGACACATCTCATAGTAGGCTTAACATATTGTTTTATTCTCGTTACGTTTATATTTGTTATAATTTAATTACAGAACCAATATTCACCAATATTCTGGCTTTCTATTGTATGATTCAGGTATTCATTTAATTTATTTATTATTTTGTACCTTCGTAAACATTAATTTTGGCTGTACTTTTGCTAATGCACTGCTACAAGACTTCCACGCCTAAACAGTAACTTGTGTCGTATCAATTTTATGGCGTATGCCTGAATGAGTGTTGTTACGCAAGATGTGAGAAGAAAAACTTGGATAAAAGATAATAAAGAATACATTGGCACGTCTAAATGAAAATTTATTCTGGATAATTTTGAGCGAAGTTTCGAGCAGACGATCCTCGACAGGCTGTAAAGATCGTGTTACAATGGAATTAGGTTCAAAAAGAATAGACGAAACGTAAGAAAATACAAAGGTTCTAATTACACACGAGCAACGTGAAACATGATGACAAAAATATTGATAAAAACACTGTTGAAGTTATTACGTAAATATTATCAAAATTAGCAAAAATATGTAAAAAATTTGAACAATTAACTAAAATTGTATGTAGAAATATAAACACAGGAAAATATTAAAAATAAATTCGCAAAATAATAAAATAACATCCTAGTAAAATAAAATAATAAATCCAGGGAACTAATTATGGGACATAGGTAAGGTTGAAGAGGGAGAATTGTTTGTTTTTTTGTTTTTCGCGCAAAGCTACACGAGGGCTATCTGCGCTAGCCGTCCCTAATTTAGCAGTGTAAGACTAGAGGGAAGGCAGCCAGTCATCACCACCCACCGCCAACTCTTGGGCTACTCTTTTACCAACGAATAGTGGGATTGACCGTCACCTTATAACGCCCCCGTGGCTGAAAGGGCGAGCATGTTTGTTGTGACGGGGATTCGAACCTTCGACCCACAGATTACTAGTCGTGTGCCCTAACCACCTGGCCATGCCGAGCCAAACCCCCCTCCCCCCCTTAGGAGG
>NW_013670763.1:68613-73669 GCF_000517525.1 Limulus polyphemus | reverse complement strand
TTTCGTAATAACTTCAATAATGCTTTTTGTCAATTTTTTTTATCATCGCGCTCGCGTTGCACGTGTGTAATTAGAACCTTTTTATATTCTTACTTTTCAACGATTCTTTCTGTCAATTTTTTTTATCATCGCGCTCGCGTTGCACGTGTGTAATTAGAACCTTTTTATATTCTTACTTTTCAACGATTCTTTCTGTCAATTTTTTTTATCATCGCGCTCGCGTTGCACGTGCGTAATTAGAACCTTTTTATATTCTTACTTTTCAACGATTCTTTCTGTCAATTTTTTTTTATCATCGCGCTCGCGTTGCACGTGCGTAATTAGAACCTTTTTATATTCTTACTTTTCAACGATTCTTTCTAAGCCTAATTCCATTGTAGCATGCTCTTTACTGCCTGACGAAGGGCGTCGTCTGCCCGAAACGTCTCACAAAATAAACTAGAATGAGTGACAATTTATTCTTTATTATATTTTATTTCGGCTGCCACTCTTTTAAAGTTACGCTATCGGAGCAATTTAATGGTTTTTCATTGGTAACAAGACGTTTTTAGGTAGGATAATGGAAAGTTCTCCATATATTTATACTGATATTACGTTGGAAATGTTAGCAAAAGTGAGGGGGACCCAACAGACGAAACTATGCGTTCTAACTTACATAAGTAAAAACTTAATGAAAACTATCGTTGGTCATTACAAGGTTGATTTTTAGTTTCGCTCGAAGCAAGTAGCTTGCTCTGATCGGTTTGGTTGTTGTTAAGCACAAAGCTGCTAAATGGGCTATCTGTGCTCTGTCCCGGTTTCTAGCGTTGAAAGTCAGTAGACACGCCGCTGGGCCACTGGGGGGCGCTCTGATCGGAAGTTAATATTGATAAGCGATTTGATAAGGTTACATTTTTGGATATACAAGTGAATAATTTTAATTATAACTTTGAATCTGAAGTTTATCATAAGAAAACATTTAGTGGCTTTTATTTTATTTTTTCAAGTTATATACTAACTATTCTTCGGGAAAACTTGATGGAAATATAAAACATTAATTTCACGTATATTTAGGATTTTTGTTTTTTGCAAAAAGACCAAACAAAACTTTGCAGCATCGGAAATATGCAGAAATCGATCAGATAATTCGTGGTTATTTGAACAAATGAAACTCGAGTAAGCTCTTGACGTAAGAAGGATATAAATGTCCAGTTTACGAAACTTTGTCATATCTTGAAAAGTATTCTTTGTTTGTTATCTGAAATAATGTTTTGTTTACTAAAAACAAGTTTAATAAGAAAATTCAAAATTGTTGTTTGAAGTTAAGCACAAAGCTACACAATGGGCTATCTGTTCTCTACCCATCACGAGTATCGAAACCCGGATTCTAGCGTTGTAAGTCCACAGACATACCGCTGTGCCATTGGTGGTGGGGGAGATCCAAACTAAATAGAAATAGTTCTACAACTGTGCACAGCACAGATGCGTTTTTCGCATATTAGGGATTAAAAGCTGTGGATCAGTAGACAGGAAAACCTTGGTTACACATGTTTATTGCCCCCCACATCGGTATGGCTGCAGACTTATAACGCTAGAATCCTGGTTTCGATACCCGTGGTGGGCAGAGCACAGATAGCCCATTGTGTAGCTTTGTGTTTAATTACAAAACAAACAAACAAACATGTTTATCATACGACATCCTGTTACGTAACAGTCATATTCTAAACACATGAAACCACATGAAAAACTGGTTTGGTACTTAAGTGTTGTTTGATGTTCATAAAATAAAACATGGAAATTTAGTGGCGACCTTCAGCCGTGAAAATATGTTGCATAGTTTCTTCGTAAAGAAAATATTTTATTACATTTAGAGAGGTTACAGATTTTGTTTGAGTTTTTAAGAATTTTTCATGTATATTTCTACACCACTATCCAAGAATAAGTCACTTGACCACTCAAATAACCATAGTTCAGGCCATCAATGATCAGTTATATGATTAATTAAACAGCCCATGTCCATAATTCATTATTCTAACTCTTATACCTGCCCATGTTAACCACAGACATCGTTAAGGTAGAGTTAAAAAGCATCATGTAAATAAGAAACGGGATTCAAATCTCCCAACATTTTTAACATTAGGCACTTTAAAGATATTTGAACATTATAGAGCTAAGAATACTTCGACTTGTCATCACACCAGTCAGTGAAAATGGTGACAAGTAATTCTATAATTCACTGCTTATCCAAAACTAACCAACGAAACTCATAACTAACTGAGCGTCGACACCATATTGATACCTATAGTTTTTATGACTTCGCATATTTCGTTGTGCGATTCCTTCTATAAGTACAAATGCTTTGAATGGCCAAGAAATGACAAAACGTGCACGATTTTTTGATACATGATGTCGCCACATAGAAAACCAGGACAGCACCCATAAGTACATAAGATTTGGGGATTGTGGTAATTATTTGACTTTTGATTGATTTCGCTATAAAATCTTATCATATTTCGAAGCTCTTGAACAACTTTGATATAAAGAAACAGAATGTAATAATTATAATATCTGTATAAACAACAACAACATACGATAGTTAGGACGTAAAGACGACGTCGCATCAAATTTAACTTGAAAACAAATACTGACTGAGAATATTGGTTTCAAGTACTCCATATATGTTAATGTTACAACCATTAATAAATTTTAGAGATATCAAAGCAATTTCCATATGAATTAGAACCATTGCAGTTGTGCATTTTACAATTAAATTATTCATATTTCGATATTTTACAGACATGTTTTTTTTTACTTTTAAGCTAAACAGTGATTTTGAGGTCCCACCCCCTAAATTAATAGAAGTTGAAGAGAAAAACAAGTGTTGTCTTACAGCACGTATGCACGTTACAAAGCTGCTGTATAGATGTAGCTGATCCGCATGATTTTATAGTACAAGCCTTTGGAAGCAATTCACCAATATATGTCATCACTGCGACTCAAGTGACCGCACTCCCCCCCAGAGGGCACGGGTGTCAAAGTACAAATTATAAATATGTGCTGCATGCAATCTCATGCTTTGCGCGCGCGTGCAGCACGGATTCCAGGGGTAGTTGTTTGTGGCGGTTATCTGCCCACATGACAACCTGTACAGCGAAGCTAGCGGGTTTCAGAAAAGAGAATCGTGCGGAGTTTACTTGCTCATTTAGAGAGACTGGAGTCAAGAATACGTAGTTCACGCCCTTAGAGCCACGTAATAAAGGAACAGATGGTAGACTTGGTGGCTAATTTTGGGTAGATATTTATTCAGTGTTTGTTGGTGTACATGCAATCAGAAGCACATTCTCAAACCCTCAGTTGTCGTTACAGTCACAGCATCCGCTCTTCGCGAGAACATGACATAATACTCTTGCTACCATCTAATGTAAGTACAATAGCAGCTTTGTATTTTTACACTGTGTTGTCTCGATATTTGTTGCACTGTTAACTAAATCCACACAATGCAGTTTTAATATTCACATATTTATAGTTATTAAGGTACAATAAAAGTTGTACTGCTCAAGTATTTTTGTATGTTGGTTGTTTTTTTATCGCCGGCGTCAAATAATAAGTATACAGCATGGCCCTAATAATGATTTTGGATACGGAATATTAACCACGGAGTGCATGGTCCCGGTTAAAAAGTAAGTAGAACAAATGTTTTTTTTTTCTGATGCATGTTCCGTGAAATATAAAGTTCGTGCACACTAGGATGAGTAGAGGAGCAGAAGTATGAAAATAAATATGCATTTCACGCGTCTTCAAATAGTTGAATAGAATATTTTACTTCGTCAATTAATTTGTACAGGCAGCATGTATTTGACATGTGCGATTGATTTAAATGTTCTCCGAAAATGCATGGAAGTGGGCATGTTGCGTCAGCAAATAAGCTGGAGAACTAAATATCATTAAAATCAGTACACGTATGATCGAAGTCAATAATAGAGCTGGTCACTTGATAGTATACAACTAGTGTACTGCAATCAAAAACACTTACAAGAGCAACTATTACTTACAAATAGCATAAATTAAATATTAGAACCTCAGATTAAAGATGAGTTAAAGATATAAAATAAAATTTGAAAGAAAGAAGAACGTTTTTCGTGCAATTCAAGCCCAAACTACCATAAAAGTGAAAAGACTAACTGGAGAGACTGCTGAAAACAAAACAAATAACCCTAATTTTAAATACCTGAGACAGGTCTGGGGTAATTAAATATGTATATAAAATCGTTTAATTAAAGAATTCGAGGTCCACCAATAATGATGGATTATGCATTTCGAATCAAACGTTTTAATGAGGTAAAAATGACTGATTAAAGTATTATTTCATACTTAATATCTAATGTTAATAAAATCGTTATAAAGTTTGTGAAGCAATAAATTTATTAATTATATCATCCTCGTAAATAATATCAATAATTTTTATCTAGTTCTTTTCATTAAGCTTCACTATTACTATAAATTGAAAGATGCCTCTAACTAATTGGTTTCTATAGGATAACATTCTTTGTCTTAAGGTAAGGACCACCAAATAAAAGCATCAATCTACTTTGGATACACGTAATTACTTAAGTAATTTTCAACTGTTTCAACTATCCCATTTTTGTTGACTTCTCTCCATCCACATACTTGCAAAATTAACGTTATTCGCTATTAGTAATAAGAGTTTTTTTGGTTTGTTTTTGCTAAACGTTTGCATTCCGTGCCCATATCTCAGATGTGATGTTGTACTGCATTGAGGCATGCCTGTGTGTATAGACGGGATGTCGTATTGGAGTGAGGAATACCTTCGTATAGACGGGATTTTTCTATTGCAGTGAAGAATGTCTATGTATAGCTTGGATGTTGTATTGCAGTGAAGAATACACATGTATAGCTTGGATGTTGTATTGTAGTGAAGAATGTTTATGTATGAATGGGATGATGTATTGCAGTGAAGAATGCCTATGTATAGCTTGGATGTTGTATTGTAGTGAAGAATGTTTATGTATGAATGGGATGTTGTATTGCAGTGAAGAATGTTTATGTATGAATGGGA
>NW_013670763.1:63340-67860 GCF_000517525.1 Limulus polyphemus | reverse complement strand
GTGAAGAATGCCTATGTATAGCTTGGATGTTGTATTGTAGTGAAGAATGTTTATGTATGAATGGGATGTTGTATTACAGTGAAGAATGCCTATGTATAGCTTGGATGTTGTATTGTAGTGAAGAATGTTTATGTATGACTGGGATGTTGTATTGCAGTGAAGAATACCTGTGTATAGCTTGGATGTTGTATTGTAGTGAAGAATGTTTATGTATGAATGAGATGTTAAATTGCAGTGAAGAATGCCTGTGTATAGCTTGGATGTTGTATTGTAGTGAAGAATGTTTATGTATGAATGGGATGTTGTATTGCAGTGAAGAATGCCTATGTATAGCTTGGATGTTGTATTGTAATGAAGAATATTTATGTATGAATGGGATGTTGTATTGTAGTGAAGAATAACTATGTATAGCTTGGATGTTGTATTGTAGTGAAGAATACCTATGTATGAATGGGATGTTGTATTGCAGTGAAGAATACCTATGTATAGCTTGGATGTTGTATTGTAATGAAGAATGTTTATGTATGAAAGGGATGTTGTATTGCAGTGAAGAATACCTATGTATAGCTTGGATGTTGTATTGTCGTGAAGAAGGTTTATGTATGAATGGGATGTTGTATTGCAGTGAAGAATACCTATGTATAGCTTGGATGTTGTATTGTAGTAAAGAATACCTATGTATGGGTATTGTTTGCCGGAGATATAATGACAAATAAAAGAGGCGATTGGAGTATATAGGAAAAGTTAGCTGATGAAATTAAGGTGTCTTTTCCTTTATTAAGTCTATTTACTAACCATTAAAAATATACCAAGGAATATTGTAACCGTCAGTTCACCTAATATCCTGTGCATGGGCACTACTGTACAGCTTGTTTGTGGTATATTTTTTGCACAAAGCTACACAAGACCTTCTGGGTATAATCGTTTTTCATTTTATCAACGCCCACCGCAAACTCTTGGTCTACTCTATTCTTCTCTGATCGAATGGTGAAATGAGACGATCACTCTTATAGTGCACCCACGACCTCAAAGTACGAAGCGCGATTTAGTGGCAACGCTAAATGAAATGTGAACCCTGAGATTCACAGTCCTGGCATACTAATCGATAGGCCACTCCTGATCTACTGGTGGGAGGACTTTCTCTAAATAAAATGTTTCGGTCTTGTTCAGTAGTCAGAGTAGAATGAGAATAAAGTATGACATGTAAGTATATCTCTCTAATGACATACTTTTGTCAGTGAAGAAAAATAATTGTTTAAAATAGTTTAACCCTAGTGTCATAACGGCATGATATTACGACAATAATTATAGAGCAAGGAATTGTACTACTTTTGGGAAAAATATATCTTGCAATAATTCAATAAAAATAATAAATGTGCACTATATGTAAGAATTAGTGACTTCTGTTTTCTAAGTTATATTCACTAAACATATGCCAGATTACAGGACTTTCAGCTATTAAAGGATTGTTTGTAATTAAGCACAAAGCTACACAATGGGTTACCTGTGCTCTGTCCACCACGGGTATCGAACCCGGATTCTAGCGTTGTAAGTTCGCAGACATACCGCTGTGCCACTGGCTCTTATTTGTGTTACAAAAATTGGCAATTTGCCTTTGCTCAATTTCGTGAACGATGTTGGTGAGATTATTCACCTATTAGTTGGGTGTGCTCGACAAAAACGAGAAAGAGACATGTTAAAAGAATCACCAATAGAATAATATAATTATTATTAAAACGTTGGAACCAGCCTTTGTTATATAATTAGCGCCGACTTGAAAACCAAAATGTCATCAACATCTGTTTGTTGTTACTTGAAATCGGATTACTAAGGCCATCGAAAAACGAATTCGTTTTTCAACGCCTTTCTTACATCGACAACGTTCGCATGATTTTTTTATTGAAATACAACGAAGTCTGAACTTTTTTTTTTTGCACAAAGTAGCTGCATTTTTCTTTGTTACTTTTAAACGTGCCAATTATCATATTAGTAACTAGGATTTTATTTGGAAAAAAATTAAAGGATAGAAAGTTTATTCTAATTCTCTCCAGTCATGTGAAAAGAAGCGGTGTAATACAAATGAATAACATTATTTTTGAATCTAAATAGAAAAGCTTCATCTCAAACATTCAGACTCAGTATTTTTATAGCGTGTTTTATGTTATTTAATGCTATTAACACGTATATTTATTTCATTCTTTTTATGTTTATGATATAAGTCAATGTACTAAAGTAGTCGAATTGATAAAAAAAAAGTCGAAATATAGTTGCTGTTGACCAGCCTATATGAAAATTGAGTGTTAGTGTTCATAATAAGACTCCTCCTGACAAGTGAAATGACCAACACAGCATACACTTCAAGGGAAACTTGTAAGTATAAATACAGAGACGTAGATTAGTAGCGATGAAATATGTGCAAGGTAATAAATGAAATTATTGAACATTACCAAGAGTTTAATAATATATGAAACGTCATTCAAATTCTAAAGTTGGCGAAAAGTAAACGTTGTTGAAGTAATCAATGGTTCAAAGTGAGGACATTACTTTTTCAACGAATTCTCGGTGAAATTACAACACAAAATGGTCGGATGTGAATGAATGCGATCTTTCAGGTTTAGCAGCATGGTATCCATGAATGGGGGTTACTTAAGAATGGGTTGGCGTGTACAAACATTTTCGTTCGCTGCAACACCATCTTAATGGGAAAACGTATGCAAATGTGGAAGGTGTTAAAGAGGACATCGACATGTTTTTTGCTTCCAAGCCAAGTGATTTCTTTAATCAGGGCATTAACAACCTGATTGTAAGATGGAAAAGCATCATCGATAAGAATGGATACTATTTCATTTAATAAATGTTTTTTTTTTTTATGTATAAGTTGTTCGGTTTTTTTTCATCTAAAAAAAAAGCGATATTAATTTTTTGACGACCTGATATATTGTTAATTCTTACACTCGAGAATCTTCTATAACTTTGGAGAATAGGCGGGAGTTTCGCAATACATATTTAACAGTATAAACTATGTATGTTTCTAAATATAAATTTAATCTAAACAAACGTCGATATTAAAATAAATATATAATAATAAATCCGTCACAGTGATCAACAGCTGAAACTTAGTAAATCATACGAATATATGCACAGATACACTGCGGCATTGCAATTATCAACTGTATATTCAAAGCGCTAGCTGAAGCCGTTGTTAGAACTAAAAGTAATTAATATCTCTTCACTGCTTTTCTTGCAGCATTAGCTCTGACAGGATTCCAAGGTTTCTGTTTTTTGTTAATGTTTTCTGTGAGACCAACTGAGGAAGCATTAAATTTTGAAAAAAAAAACTAACTAGTTGCCTTAAATAACATTTTGAACAAAACTTTATATTTCCACTAATTTCTTGAGTTGAGTTGAAAATCATATTCACAAAGAAGAAAGAAATCGTGTAAGTACTAATCATACTTCCTTATTACACGTTTATCACAGTAATCTATTTGACAGAGCGTTGGCGGTGTTTTTCCTATAAGATACTGTCTAAACTAACACAATCAAGCACTTGTGGAAACTTCTAGAATATAAATATTATATAGATAAAAAATGTTAAAAGTTAAAGTAACATAAACTTTTCACTCCATATTCCCGCTTCATCACTGGTTGCTGTCATAACTTCCTGTGATCTGTCTTCTGTCGTTCAGTGTATCGAAACCCATTGCCATAAGAGAGATTATAACGTGGGTGGCTAGTGGCGTGCTACTGCTAACCACAGGTAAAAATTGAACTGCATTGTCAATATCCTTATAAACTGTAAAGGAAAAATATAAGGAGATGGTTCATTTTAGCGAGAATGCGTAGGTTTGTAACGATATAACGCTCGTATTTAAATCATAATAAACTAGGCTTTGCAAAAGTGAAGACACTGTTTACCCCAAATCTCTGACATAAGTGACGTAGACCTGTGGGTAAGGGTCGGAAGCGCCATAAAATAAACATAACTTCTACTCTGAAATCCATTTAGGGATGCTGAAAGAATCGCGGCTCGTGATGCAGATTTTGCATATGCAGCACGTGCCACATGCTCAATTAAGTGGCACGTGCAGGATAAATGAGCATATCATACAACAGCTTTCGTGCGCTCTCTTCTCATCCTTTAGCCCTTGAGGCTTATTGTAGGCTAAATTTCAGTGAAGTTTTATGTAAAATACAGTGTCAATAATGTTCCAAAAAATATTTAAAAACGACGAAAAGTATAAAAGTTTTCAAATTCATTTACGCATAAAACTCATAAGATGAAATCTTGATTTTTTTAATTATTGTTACGACAGCGGAAGTCACGTGATACTGGTAACACGTCATGAGATTCTCGAAGGATCTTGACTTTTCCTGGCAACTCTAGTGTTTTCTAGGCGCCCTCTTTTTTGTATATAAGCCGGCAAATAAAGCGAGATAATTAATTGCAAATAGATAGAGATAGAGACAGATAATTGAGTCAAGCGAGCGGTAGTGACGGTAATATAAAGTGTGTGTTT
>NW_013670763.1:58519-62340 GCF_000517525.1 Limulus polyphemus | reverse complement strand
GATACGTAACAATATATACGACGTGCTTACTTATTGCAGAGCTAAAATACAAAGCTGGTGTGTTTAAATATAAAAACATATTCTTATATTATGTAATACACATCCGCAACCTTTACAGAAAATAATTCCATACCAGTATACACATATACAATGATTCATTTTTATTTCACTTCACTTGTTAATCGTCACATATTTATAGACACCATAAAAGAATATCAAATTACAAGTTCTTTAATAAAATGTAATTCAGAAAAGAACATTGTGGTATAATGTTTAATATCAGAAGTACAATAAAACAAATTATATTTTAAAAAGAAGACAAGTGGGGATCGATATATTCGTAATCTAGCTAGACATAATAATATAAAAAGTTTAGACTGTACAGAAAGTATTGAAGCAAGAAAGTCAAAACTACAAAAACATTAGCAAATCACTGTAATTGTTTTAGTTTGAGCTGAAGAATAGGGATAAAAAAATTTAAAAAATGTTAAGTAACTCAGTTTTTTGTAGTTTTGACTTTCTTGTTTCAATATTTTTTGTAGTATTAAAAATTTTTATATTAGTATAGCTAGCTAGGTTACGTATATATCGATCCCTATTTGTCTTTATAAAATTTATAATTTTTTATTGTACTCGTTTGTCTCGTATATATTAGCTGGTAGAGATTCTGATGAGCAATAACATCGAATGGTTATACGCGCACAGCGCGCTTGGTATTGCTGGCGCACAAAAATATAGCTAATAAATAGGAAAAAAAGAGGTCTCATAGATTAACATATTCTAATGTTGCGAAAAATTATTTCAATTTGAGGGTGGGCTGGTAGAGATTCTGATGAGCAATAACATCGAATGGTTATACGCGCACCCCGCGCTTGGTATTGCTGGCGCACAAAAATATAGCCAATAAATAGGAAAAAAAAAAGGTCTCATAGATTAATTTATTCTAATGCTGCTTAAAAAGAATTCAATGTCGCGGCTATTGAGGATTTCCTCTTGTTTCTGTACTCTTGTCTGGAAATGTCACTTACTTATTCACTTACTTAGATCAACATTCGTTGAAATTTTGAAATTTTTATTTACTCCATAAACAGGTATATAGCAATTTAGGTAGCTATATAAGTGCAATAAGGTTTAGTTTTGCTCAGCTAATACTGTAAAAAGTCATTGTTAATATTTAGACATTTTAAAGGTGGTTTTAAACGGGCGATTTTTTTATGGCCGCCATTTTGTTTCATCACGATCTCTACTATTAAGTACTGCCTTACTTAATGATATATTCAAAATACTGAATGGAACAAATAGTATGTGTTATAGTATGTGCGGTGTTATAACATTTTGTACCATTTATAAAACATGGGTGATAACACAACACCATGTTTTATAAATGATACAAAGTGTTATAACACCGCAATTTTGTACCATTTATAAAACATGGTGTTGTGTTATCACATTTTGTACCATTTATAAAACATGGTGCGGTGTTATAACATTTTGTATCATTTATAAAACATGGTGTTGTGTTATCACATTTTGTACCATTTATAAAACAGACGAATTGGAAATGTTCATGTCTCATGTGTTCTATTTTTTCTCTATTCACGTGAAAATTTAACATGTGTCTTTTTATTTACCTTCGTTATCTCCACATTCATAACACCACCACACGTAGGTTACTACCTGGAGATGTGCTAGTTATTGTTGATATACAGCACTTGATAACATTTTCGCTATGACCAGAATCTGCATACTGACTAAATAATATATATCTAAGAATTTCTTTCTTTTATATTTTGAAATTAGTTTTTATCCTATTATTAGCCTAAAGAAAGATGGCAGGCTGAAACTGAAGTCAAGGGCTTACAAACAAAAATAAAAATAGAACAAGAAGGTCGACAACCTCATTAGAATTAATAACATAATTTATCCCATAGATCAGGAGCTATGGGTTAAAGATGATTGATCTATCTACCCGTTCTTTCAGCCAATCACTCGAGGATGCTGTAACCTTGGCTACTCACCAATAGAGCAGTCGGCTGAATTTGTCGGCTTCCACACACTCTTCAACTCTAAATCAAATAGCGTTCACCCACTATAAGGCAGATATGTTCCAGACTTACCTCGATGGTCGTGAAGTCTCTGACTTGGAAGTTCACTAGCTGAATCTACCCACAATATTGTATTTGTCCATATCGCCAACGTATTAGATTTCATATCCTGACATGGTCAGCAAAATTAACCTGTTTTCCTACACACAGGGAAGAAATGCCATCCCGGTCCTATTCACTAGACCCATTCCTAAATATACAATCAAGTATTTACCATAAAAAATACAACTACGCCCATTGTGCATCTGCTTTAAGATTAGTTAACCTAGAACACAAAACTGAGAAACGAATCGGGTAAAGGGGAGAGTTGTTGGCAGCAAATGTTTGAGACGAAGCTCATCAATTTCTAGTCTTCCTAATCATCAAAAAAGTAATTAGTGGCTCGATTCTTCGCGGATCAATCCCAGAATACCTGGCATTTCTGAGATTTATAAAGGAAATCCATCTGTATCAGTAGGGAATGACTGAACCACGGTCTCTCATATCTAATTTTGATACCCGTTCCTTACATAGATATACTCTAGAATGTCATCTTGGATTTTTATTTTACTTACATCACTAGGTGGTTAAAAGAAAATCAATAAAACCTGAAACCATTTCAAAAGAAGAATCTTTTAACTGTCCTTCAACCACGAAAGGAATGCTAACTTCAGCCGAAATCCGCTAGCACAATACAAGAAAAAAACCCTAGTAGTCGTATCATGAGCAAAATGCCGACAGATAAGTTTTAAAATGATCACTGAATGCATGTGCAACCTACCGGCATGTGTTAGTATTATATATATTACCAACACGATGGCGTATTTTTATATACAGCTAGAAATTAAAATGGTCATTACCGAGTAAACTGTGTTTACCATGTTCATTCCTTTATTCTCTGAAAAATTTCATATGTTCTTCACTAAAGTCCCTCAAAACGGTTACCTTTTTCGATTTTCTCAATTCTTATGACTTTCATAAAGCTAACGACAAGTAGTGATTCATTACAAGTGGTGTAACTTAACTTTCTCTGTAAATTAAAGAACTGAAATTTTTTGTTGAATTTAGCACATCAAATTTATGTAGTTAGTTAAACATTCAACTTATAATTAAGCTTGTTTGTTTTGTTTTTTCAATTTCCCGTGAATCATACGAACACGCTATTTTTTTCCTGAAACGAATTTAGTTTAATTGTATTCAAAACCTCGTTCTTTGTTATTTAAATTGGTCTAATGTCAAAAGTTCGTTTATTTTTTTATACAAATTTAATGTGTTTTGTTTGACTGTTTGTTTCTCTAGAACAAAGTCACATTGGGCTATCTCCTGTGTCCACGTTATGAAATCGAATCCCGGATTTTACCGTTGTAAGTCCGTAAACTTACTGCTATCCCACCGGGAGACATTTTAATATGATCATCTTAATAGATTGTGATTTTGTCCGAGAGTGGCCCAGATTCAACGTTTGCGTTCCATTATTGAATTTATTTTAATATAAGTTAAAAATTTTCCTAATAAGAACCGTGTTGTTTGACTCCTGCTAGGGTGTGTGTGAGTTGGTATCTGTTTGTTTGTTTGTTTTTGAATTAGAAAATTCACGGCAGAGAAATGATTTAGAAAGACTCCTTGCTTTAGTGCAGTTTTTGGCATCACATAACTTAGCCCTTTATGGTACTATAGAACATGATGTAAATGAGTTTGGGTTTTTTAGAATTTCGCGCAAAGCTACACGAGGGCTAT
>NW_013670763.1:49010-58043 GCF_000517525.1 Limulus polyphemus | reverse complement strand
TCGAGTTGGTTAGTCTACCACGAAAGAAGCAGAACTAGTTATTTGTATGTCAGGCTACACGATATATACTTACTATCTTTTATTGTATATATATATATATATATATACTGGAGGTATCTTTACTTTTCACTTTATTATTTTCTGATAAGATTCTTTCTTAAGATCCTAAATTTTAAGCATATTTTGTACGTATGTTAAAGTTGTCGGAGCACACATTCTCTAACTTTTTAGTTAATATTAATATGTATGTTTTGAATCGTGTACAGCCTACATGTGTGTTTTAGCTTGGCCTTGTACAAATTATTTGTTTATTTTAACACAAAGTTACACAATAGGTTATCTCCGTTCTATTCGCCACAGGAAATCGAACCCTGGATTATAACGTTGTAACTCTCTAAACTTACCACTACCCACTGGTGGACTGTGAAAATTGTAAAATCGATAATTCTACAAAGGATTACTTGCTGGTAATGTGATAAATAAACTCAGTGTAAAGTTTCTTCGTATCTTTCAAGTGTTGTTCACGAGGATGATGAACAAACACTGGTGTAATTAGTGGGCTGTAAGTTTTTAATATGTACCAAGAGTTTTCAGTATTTTATGATAAGTTGTCTTTTAATATGTCTTCTATCTTTAAACATTCACAGCTATCAAATGTTATAGTTAGGAAGAAACTACTTACAATCACAAAGTCACTAATTTTTATATGGAATATTGTTACAAAATATATTTTGCGAATCTTCAGAGAGGGTCGTATGAAGACAAGATCAAAAAGCAACGACAGTTTAAAGCATACGAACTGGTTCATATACACAAACCTTCCGAATCCGTTGGAACAAAAATGTAATCCGTTCAATTCGTTTAAAACAAAGAGGCAAGGCAAAATTAGAAACCAGCCAAAGTAAGCACCGAGAAACACAATCACTAAGTGAAACGTCTGCAACGACAAAAGTTTGTTTCATTACATTGTAGGTGGACAGGCATCAAATATAGGGGAAAGAGTAAAACGGTATGTCAAGTGGAGAAAAAATGGGAAGAAGGACTCTATGTTCATGGGGTAAATAACCTCTTTAGCAAATGAAACATATCGGCTTTAAAACATTACTAATAGTAGTAACAGTAAGCACTTCTTAAAATCATATAATCAAGCCAAGCTTCAGTCCCAGGTTCGAATACAAGAGTATCAAAGATCACCACGCCTAGTCTTGATCACGACTACATCTAAAGTCGATGTATTATAATAAAGATAGCTTATAGCAGCTTCAGTTTGAAATATGCTTATTGTCCAATAATTAACTTAGTTCAATTGTGTAAATAATCGCAGAAAATACCTTTTCATAAATACCATCCAAAGGAATTCCTACAATACATCACTATAAAATTACAGTGTGTATTCAAGAGTATAATTGTGTGTGTATATGTGTGTTTGGTAGTAGGTTCTATGACAGCAAGGCGTTGGAGTCTCAATACTCTGGTCTTCCAGTGAAGGAAAAGAGAACAGATACGTTATCATTAACTTGGTACCGATTGCCATCCAATCGAAACAAGAATCGCTAATGGGGTTGAGAGTGATTTAGTTGGTATTGAATAAAGCATAAGACATACCGTCCTAAAATGCACAAATCTTAATGACGATAGGAGAGGTTTGTTTGGAGAAAGTGAAAAGGCCACTTTGATAGCTCTTTAAACAGGACAATATCAAAATTACATCTCTTTCAAGTCACTTTAATCCACCTATATATGATTTAAAAATATTTCAAACTCTCCCCGTCCCCCCCCCTTTTTTTTTCGTTTTTGAGTCTCGAGCCCGCTTATGACTGTTAAGGCATCTTAGATGCTGATGTATTTCGGTGATTCTGGGGCAGATGTACTTGGTGGATCCCATCTTCTCTTCAGGTAGCTGTCCCTAATTTAGTAGAGAAATACCAGAGGGAAGGCAGCTAGTCATCACCACCTACCGCCAACTCTTGAGCTACTCTTTTACCAACGAATTGGGAGATTGACCGTCACAGTATATTGCCCCAACGGTTGAAAAGGACGAGCTTGTTTAGTGGGACTGGGATTCGAACCCGAGACCCTCAGCTTGCGAGTGCCCTAACCACCAGGCCATGCCAACCCTTTAGACATCTTTATCATAACTAATTTCATCCATCATTCAAACGCAAGGTATCTGTTTACTGATATCCATTAATTGTTATTGCATTGTGTTTATATTTCTTATAACACGTGTGACCAGTAACATAGAAGTAGAAACTTAAAAAAATGAAGTTTATCTATGGATACATCACATATTACTACGCCAATTCAATTGTCACACGAAGTTTCAAAACTGTTTAACCTAGAATTACGTTGTTAAATCTCGATTTGACTTATGTAATTTATTAGGTTTAATTGAAATGCATGATACAGGCTTAACATACAACTACAACTATGTTCATTATTGTTTACACCTGAACATTTATAGCACAGTGAGAGTCATTTAATCGGTTTCTATAGATAAACACATAGCTTCGATGCGAAGTATACATATAATGTTTACCATATACATCTATAGTAAGTCACGACGTTTTGTCTGAGCTGAATATAAGTTGAAGTGGTTATTTTTTCGCGTCTTGAATCTCTGTCAAGGTGTCTTTTCAAATAGGTAATACATATATATACATGCATTTAAAATCTCGAAATTGAAGTTTTATGTCAATCCAGAACAAAAAATGACATCCAATTTGAAATAAAATACACAATATTATTATGAAATAACTTGTGGATATTATGCATGTAAAAATAAAAAAATAAAACATATCGACTGTCCAATAACGCTTTATTCAAGGTTCCCGACCCTGGAGACGTATATTCTGATATATATATACTTAAAAAAAACATACTTATAAACATATGCAACAAAAATTCATACTTTCTTGCACTATAGAGCATTTGTAATAATTCAAGAGGTTAAAGAAATCTTGGATTAAATATGTTTTCTAAACAAACTGACTGAAACTAACACAATATGTTCCTATTATTCATTGTTTTGCCTGAATCAATTTAACTTTATGTCTAAAAAAAGAATACTTCGAATCATTTTGCGTAAATAAGGGTAAGTTTTTTTATATCAAATCTGGATTTTCTGTACATGTGTTTAAGCCCTCACTCGAAACACGTATATCCTCAATTAAAATTATGAAACCAGTACGTGATTTTTAAGTGCTGTAGATATTAAGAACTGTTAAAGTATTCTTCTGGTATATCCCATCATTCCAGTGTTAGTTAACACCTGAGTTCATGTCCATCAAACACAGTATCCAGACCAGCTTTATACACTCAACATGTTTGACGGTTGTCAAAAAGCAAAATTAATTATTATGCGTCATAAATCTTTAACTAAACCGTTAAGTTACGCTAAAAACCATTATATGGTAGATTACTTCAACAACTGAGTGATATTATAAAACATTCTGAAATATCACTAGATGGCGCCTACTGACTTCAGTGACCGCCACCTAGAGATATGGTTTTGTAAACCTTGAAAAATGGTTTGATTCGCAGTTTTCCTGTAAGACTGCTCAGCAAACCGCCCAATCCTGCTCCTCCTCCTTTCAACAGGGCACCTAATGGACCAGGACTTAAATTAATGTGAATTCCTGACGGAGTGAGTTTGATTCCACTTTTATGAACGCCACCCCCGTAACCACCTTTACTCACGTGATAAGTGTTGGAAGGAGGGTATCCTAGATGTTGGACGTACCCATTTCGTTCATGGAAGCTGTTACAGGGAGTCAGCCAAGCTGTCTGGTTGCCAGCACACTTCTCAAATGAAGATGGCCTGTAAATTATTGCTTACATTTAGTGCTAAGTAAGAACGACAACCACTCTATAGTTGACTGTATGGGTAACATTGACACTGACTTCTTATTTATCTGCAACGTACGTTTATTTAAAAATTAGTTCCGATGCTGGAATAAACTTTTTGATAATCTTGTGAACAATTAACAAATTTTATATAATTAACCGAAGAATCAAAATAAATTTGACAATTTGCACTAAATAAAAAATTTGATTGAAATTTACTTACCAAAGGTTGAAACTATGACGATGAAATATTTGTAAAACACAGTTAACGTCATCGTATATATTATCATCTCTCAGCCCTAAATAAAAATTTGATTGACATTTACTTACCAAAGGTTGAAACTATGACGATGAAATATTTGTAAAACACAGTTAACGTCATCGTATATATTATCATCTCTCAGCCCTAAATAAAAATTTGATTGACATTTACTTACCAAAGGTTGAAACTATGACGATGAAATATTTGTAAAACACAGTTAACGTCATCGTATATATTATCATCTCTCAGCCCTAAAAATAAACAAAATGACTGAATGTTAGTTCATTGTGCTTAACAAATTATGTCTACAATGTCTAATTTGTATGATACTCTGGATTCTTAAAACTTTAAACCACTAATATTTCCTGACATTTGTTCTAAATTTAAACTGTTAACTTTTACAGTTGAAGCTTTTTATGTTAATCCTCCCATGTGGGACAGAGGTAACTTTTACGGACTTACGACGCTAAAATCTGGGGTTCGTTTCCACGTGTTGGACATAGCATATAGCCCAATGTGGTTTTGCTCTCAAATATCCGTGGTAGCCCATTGTGCAGCTTTGCGCTTAACAACAACGAACCAAAAATCTACACTTAATGTCAACCAGTTTATTAATATCACTTTCATGTCACATTACCCCCTCTTTTCTTCTAAATACCCTTTCAAAACAAAATAATTTGTTTTCAAAAATAAATCGTCAGGGAAAAATAAGAGATATAGAAATTAGTATTAACATAGAAAAAAATAGAGGAGTGGGGGGTGGGGTGAGGTGGAATATATATATGAAACAAATAATAACAAATTCATTTATATTTTATCATTGTAGAATAAAATTGCACAAAATTTAATTTTCAAAATGTTGTTGATATGTTGATTTCGATTTTTTTTTATCAGTTCGAGCACAATGTTGCAAAAAGACAGCTGTAAGCCTACGGGCATACAACGCTAAAATCCGGGGTTCGATTCCCCATGTTGGTCCAATCTGGCTTTGCTCTAAAACAACCAAACAGACGTATTGAATTGTTAAAAATTTACATCGTGAAAAATAGGAAAGTATTAAAATACCTGAAGCAACTCTTAAAAATAAAATAATATTTCTTTAGGAGTTAAGTCAATTGGCAGTAACGTTTGTTCGACTTGGGTGTCACTGTTAGTTTTGCAACTAATGCATTATAGTATTCTTCTGTGATTTCGAATTTTCAAACCTACTGACCACATCCAAACAAAACTAAAGTAAAACTGTGTTGAAAACTTAGTTTTGCAACTCCAAACCTTGATTCTTCTCCATTGATCTTGCGATACTTTATTTGATTTGGTGATTTGTGAATTTTTAATCCCGAGTAGATAAAAAGTTTCTACTAAAATGTTTATTGATTCACGAAACGAGTGGTAGTAATTTTTCAAGAAGGTTAGTAAAACATGTACTGATGTTGATTTAAAAATATAAAAAAATCTACATGTTAAGACTTACTGTCACACGGTAACTGGCAAACATCAGTACTAGGAATACTTTGGGCAGACTGACACCAATACCGGTCGTTTATCTGTAAAACAGAAAAAAAATTATGTCTTACTACCTGACTAACATACAAATCACAGTTTAGTTTTAATCAAACTAACAAAAACTTAAATGATAATTGTTTTAACACAAAAGTTAGCTTTTTCTATATAAGTAGCAAAAAAAAAAACGAAATATATGTTGTTGTCCACCGCGAGGAATCGAACGCCGGATTTTAGCGTTGTATGTCCGTAAAAAGTATTGCTGATCCATCGGGAAACAAAATTAATTATAATTATTATAATCTATAAACTATTTAATACTGTTAATTTTAATCCATCTCTTGCACATCTGGTGTCTTCATCAAAATTATTACTTAACTTATGGGGACGCTACAACTCTATACTAATTCAAATATTGATATAAATAAAACAAACCTGTTTATAAGTTATTAGTTGTAACATTTTAATTATTCCACCATTAAGATATAAGGAAGAAAATTACCGCTCTTGTGAGATTTACCAACTTTCGTGATGATGACTTGCCTTCCCAAAATGATACAGATTAATTGTGGCTTCAAATCAAAGATGGTCTCTTGCCTAATCAGTATCTACGTAAACACGTCTGCTTCACTCTATGTCAAAAACTATAGATATCTAACTATATTTTAATTTTTTGGTACGAGAACACATCTTAGCAAACACTGAAGATTCTCCTCTTCAAGATGTGTTTTTTTGGTTATCTCGCTTCGAAAACATAGCCACATATCCTTCCAGCCATTGGAGACATTTTGTAAGCCCAGTCAGCACAGTTTGCTTTCATATGATGATAGATATGCCCGTTCATTATGTGATCAAAGCTTTAAAATCGTCCAGATATTCGTATCTCCATGATCTGTTAAGTGACCCTCTGTATATGTACAAATTCTAACTATCTGCAATTCTAGTGAGATCGTATTTAGGGTATTCTAAATCCGAAGATTAAGTAATGACTCATTTTTCAAATGTTGAAATACATTGGGGGGTACGGCCTGAAAAACATTGATCGATACTCTTTTATTTTTCAGCCGAAACGGTCTAAAAGTTAAATGTGCCCCCCAGTGGTACAGCGATATGTCTGCGGACTTACAACGCTAGAAACCGGGTTTCGATACCCGTGGTGGGCAGAGCACAGATAGCCCTTGTGTAGCTTTGTGCATAATTAAAAAACAAATAAACAAGTTAAATGTATATCCAAACATAATTAAACTTTAATATAATTTTGATTACTAGATTTATCCAAAATAGTTATGGCAGGAAAATATTACTTTGACATCATCATTACGTTAATACTGATTTTAGGGTTGACGCTAAGTAAAAACCTATATGTTGTGTGTTCATATGCTGTGGTAAATCACAGTAGGTGGCTGCAAATTGTCTACGACGTCTCAATGTTCTAAGTATAATATGGAATATCTACAAACATATATAACACAGTTGCCACAATTATCCACAACACAAGCAGACGACCGCCTTCTGTTGAATTTCTGGTTTGCTGCAATCGTAAAAAACAAGCTGCTATAAGACTGAATTCGACATTTGCAACCACTAGTCTCAATTCGACTTTGTGTTAATATACAGACGAACTTCGTGATGATAATCTGTCTGTGTTAGGATATAGACAAACCTCACAAAGCAGGCCTGTATGTGTTAGTATTCAGACATACTTGATAACGCCAGCCTATATTACTAGTACACAGACAAGCTTCATGAGAGCGGCCAAAATGTGTTAGTAAATAGACAGACCTCTCAAGACCGGCCTATATGCCAAAACGCCCTTTAAAATCCATTCTGTTTAATTAAAGTAACACGCAATACAGCTGTTCTACAAAGGTACCAAAAGCATGTTTTCTGGATAATTCATGTTTCAATCTGCTGCCAAATAACAAGTATATAATTGTTTGGAGAAAATCTACAACCAGATTCAACCCCGTTATGATCATGTGGCGATGATAAAAGTATGAACATGCACTTTTGTAAGTACTGCCTTCTACAATCTGTGGAATGATATCTTTACTAACACACATGATAAGAACCAAATCTTGCTGAAACCTTGGATTAAAAATTATATCAATAATTCTTAAAATGTTAAAATAGTTTCTTGCACAAGAATGTAAGTTTATCTGAAATCATAATTGTGATAAAATATTTTACAAATAGTTCCTCGTACAAGAATGTAAGTTTATCTGAAATCATAGTTGTGATAAAATATTTTAAAAATAGTGCTTTGCACAAGAATGTAAGTTTATCTGAAATCATAGTTGTGATAAAATATTTTAAAAATAGTTCCTTGTACAATAATGTAAGTTTATCTGAAATCATAGATGTGATAAAATATTTTAAAAATAGTTCCTTGTACAAGAATGTAAGTTTATCTGAAATCATAGTTGTGATAAAATGGAACTATTTTTAAAATTTGTACAAGAATGTAAGTTTATCTGAAATCATAGTTGTGATAAAATATTTTAAAAATAGTTCTTGTACAAGAATGTAAGTTTATCTGAAATCATAGTTGTGATAAAATATTCTAAAAATAGTTCCTTGTACAAGAATGTAAGTTTATCTGAAATCATAGTTGTGATACCTGGAACAATCCGTGATTGGAGCTTCCATCCCTGTTATCATTCTTAAAGGCTGACGTGTCATATCGGCTTTCCCAATAGAGCAAGCATAACCCTGAAATATAATATCAAACAGATAGATTACTTAGTAACCACGTTTGAATCATTGAACTCATCAAGCTTTTCTTACTATTGTTCTTATTGTTTTGTTTCAGTTTAATAATATCGATAAAATTGGTTGAATGTCCCAAAGTGACTTTTTGTCTGCACAGAGCGGCTCTTTACTATTTGCAAATCACCAACAGCTATTTGCAATTCAACGAGAAAATGACTATTAATAAGAAGGAAAATCATTCATTAATACAACAAAAGAAATAAAAAATTTCAAATTTTAAATGGGAGGAAGAATGAAACATTCATTAATATAATATGCCCGGCATGGCCAGTGATTGAGACGCTCGACTCGAATCCTCATTCACACACAAAAACGGTCTCATATGAAAACTATAATACTAATTCATCGTTGAAAGGGAGTTTTAGTGCTTTTTATCGTTTGCTGGATATTGCGATGACCAAAACAACTACTAATTTCTGTACGATCGACTCCCGATTTTATTATTAAAAAACCAATAATAAAAAAAAATCTATCCATGTAAAGTTAAGTCATTTTAGTTTACAAATATGGTCAAAATATTTATCGTAAGAAAAATGTCCCTTCTTAAATATCTTATTTCTATTACGAAGACGCAATGTTTTTACATTGAAAGTAGGACCCGGCATGGCCAGGTGGTTAGGGCGCTCGACTCGCAATCTGAGGGTCGCGGGTTC
>NW_013670763.1:38133-48094 GCF_000517525.1 Limulus polyphemus | reverse complement strand
AGAGTACAGGAATTACTGTAGAACATGTAAAAATTTCAAGACAACAAAACCATCACAGGCCTGTGTTATTAAACATGTTCACACAGCTAAACCTAATCGTTAGCGCGATAGATCTGAGTCTACCAGTACAGGTTGGTAGAAACCGAAACAAAACTCCTGTGGTCTCATACTCTGTTGCGCCATCTGCTAGAATTAATAACAACAAATCAAATTAAATCAACTTAATATTTATATATTTTTAATGTTAACTCACACACTTCTTTAGAATTGTGTAAAATATAACAAAATAATTTTCACTGTTTAATATTAGTTTGAAAACAAATCTGTACTGTTTAGTGTCACATTATAGAAACATTAACCTTTCTGAAAATCAGATTTAAAATGATTCTCTTAAAACACGGACTAATTTGCCGTCCAGAAAAGTGTATGTACGGTAAGAAAGAACAAAAATGTAGCTATTTTGGTTTTTCTAAAATGGCACTCAAGTTGTATGTTTGTTTGTTTTTAATTTCGCGCAAAGCTACACGAGGGTTATCTGCGCTAGCCGTCCCTAATTTAGCAGTGTAAGACTAGAGGGAGGGCAGCTAGTCATTACCACCCACCGCCAACTCTTGGGCTACTCTTTTACCAACGAATAGTGGGATTGACCGTCACATTATAATGAAATGGCAAGCATGTTTGGTGCGACGGGGATTCGAACCCGCGACCCTTAAATTGCGAGTCGAGCGCCCTAACCACCTGGCCATGCCGGGCCAATTCTCAAGTTGTAAAGCCATTATCTGATTGATCCCTTGTATTGTAGCTTGATCCATGGGGTACTATAGTTTCTCCTTTTCAGAGGTTTCTAGTTAATAATACTGAGACATTATTAGTTCAATACTCTTTCTTCTACTCAAAATCCTTTACTATGTCAGAAAAACAAGTGAATACACAATAAACTTAAGACGCATACGGTTAGAACTATGAACGTAATAATTAAGAAATTCAAAAAATAAACACATTTAATTTGTTTGTAAGTTTTCTCCATGAAAATGACAATCACTTTATCGATGTTTCACTGTATTCTATTTGTGATGAATAAGAATAGTACCTTAAATCATTGATATTCATTATTGATTTTCATTCTGAACTATTGAGTTAGTTTTGGGTCAAAAGTCAGTGATAACATGTTTTAGTTACTAACGTTATCGTTACAACTAATTTTGAAAAATAGATTTTACATAAAATGTGTTATACATAGAGAAAGAATTATTATGGTTGCACATACACTTGGGAATATCCTCTTGTGGAAACTTGTATATTCCCTGAAGTTCACGAGCCAGCTCGCAACGATCATAAACTTTACCGTGCCCTCTATCGACGAACAGAAGAACTGCAAATACTGTGGTCAAAAGGAGAGGTCTCATTTTAATATCTAAAACGAAAAAAGAAGATAAAATACTTAAGTTTTTTTTTATGGTCACCATAGTCATAGGAATATATAATTACTCTCTGGTGTTGTTTAAAAGAAGCAAGACAGGCTTCAGTACTATTGGGTTTCTTTAACGTTTTTTAGCCACAGATAAAAATAAAATTATAAAGACAAAAATAATTAATGACACCTACATTAGCGATCTTTTTCTTTTATCTTTATCATATGTTTTAGCCATTTTCATGTATTACTTATTTCTTGTCAAACGCTTACACTTCGTTCTTGCATTACTTAGTACACACTATCTCTGTAAATATAGTAATAAAAAATACCCGAAACAAATCAGGACACGTAAAACAATTTCCACATTTTGCTTTGAACGACCATTTACGTACTTGTCTTCGATATCAGTCAAACCAGTCCTGAGATTCCAAACACACCTTTGATCCAAATATATATATATGGGCTACAATTTGAATGTCTCCTTACGCGTAAGACCAGTTTCCAAGTTAATCGATAATGTCAAGACTAATAGCCCCCAAAAGCCCTGGCCTTTTTTTTAAACATATAACGATTATTTCATGTGTGTGTGTGTTGCTGTTTTGTTTTTGTTTATATTCTTGGGGTGTCAAAATACTACATACAAAATATGAGCTCGTTTTATCCTATTTTTATTTTTTTTAATCAAAATATAATTCTCCTTTCTGTATTTAAAATTGATTGTAATTGTTGTTATTTGGTGGTAATTTACAGTAACGTCAGTTCGTAATTAAACAGCATTGGTAATTATAATAATCAAAATAATATACCATTTACGTAAAATAATGAAAGCAGGTAGGACCAGGCGTAGCTCAGTGATTAACGTGCTGGCATGCGGATCAGAATGTCTAAAGGCCGAGAGCTGCAATATGCCACTGAATGCGCTACGCACTTTCAGCTGTGGGGGCATTATAGCCGTGACAGTCAATCCCACTAATCGGTTAAAAGCAGTCATGTAGACAGCAGGTGCTGCTGGTTGGATTCTAGTCGCTTGGTCATCAGTTCTAAATTAGGGATGGTTGTGCCTGAACTCTGAGGGTCTGTTTAACCTAGTTATTGCATACGATGACGCTCATATTAGAAATAACAATTACTCAAAAATCGATACTAAGCCTTCGATCGCAGACATCACTTCTCTTCAGACGATATAACACTTATAAAGATAACACAGGCCTGCGAATTTAAACTTCATAAAAGTTGTTTTGCTTTTAGTAACGGATTTTCCATATTTCAGCTACGCAGATTTCGAAAATAATATTCATTTTTTTCTATCACGTAAGAATTTTTTACAAATCAGAAAGAAAAAAAACTCCCACTTAAATCAAATTATTATTTCGTTGAAAATAATGAACATTTTTATTATTATCATGTTTCTTAACAAACTTACAAACAAACTGACGAAAAGAGAAGAACAGTGATGTCAAATGAATATGCATCCTCATTCATTCTGATTTTTTTGTGTGTGAAATCTACGTCTTATAGTTTCAAAACTACATGTTGTGGTCTTTCTTTTATATATTGCGTTATGATGTTTTGTGAGAAATCTCTACGTGATGGTGTAAAATGGATATCATTTTCGGACTCAGCGTACAGGAATTGCTGTAAAACATGTAAATATATATCAATACAATAAATCCATCGCAGGCCTGTGTAATTGTTATTTATATTTTTTCAACTAACAAACTGCCGAACTGAACTTATTTACCAGCTATTGAGATTATTATGGATAAGAAAAAACCATTTGGTATGAAGTATGAAGGTAAGTCTATTTCCAAACTTTGTAAAATCATCAATGAGCTTTCCAAAGCTAGAATCGAAAAATGTTTTCAAAAACAACTTTTCCTACACAAATTTCATAAACATTTGTACTTAATATTTACTATCTATGGGTAAATCGTTATAAACATTTAGGCCTAAAATTTGTGATAAAAATCGCATTAACTGCAGATTCTTTTTTCACATTCCTCTTAATTCCTCATAATTTCAGATTCAGATTCAATATGGTGTAAAAAAAGCATTTAAGATGTTTTCTTTGGCTCCCACAAGTCATGCTCGAGAGCCTTTTCGTACAATAGTTGAGCTGGACGATGAGCTTGGGTTACTCTTTTACCAACGAATAGTGGGATTGCCCATCACATTATAACGCCCCCACGGCTGAAAGGACGGGGATTCGAACCCGCGACCCTCAGATTGCGAGTCGAGCGCCCTAACCACCTGGCCCGTGATTTATATCAAAGAAGTGTTGATAAATTAGAAGCTTTGGTGTAAATATGGACAGCTGACGAAGTTTTAGGCGTTTAAACAGTATCTTTTATGTATTATTTATACTGCATATATATATACAGCATTTCAGAGAGATTATTTCCCTTGATTTGAGGTTAAGAGGATAACAGGTTTTCTGTACAGTGAGGCTTCCGAAACGTTAAATAACGAACTCTAGAAATGATCATGCAGTAGTGTATTTGGCCCCAGGGGGTAATCCTGGATACGCCATTGTCATAGGCAGGCTATCATAAATACTGACTGATAACATAAATGTAAGTATGAGTCGTGTCTTTATCTTTTGTAAATTATTGACCACATTTCAGAAAGTTCAAAATTCTGTAAGTAATGACAAAATATTTACCTTTATATATCTTATGGTAAGTTATGTTTAATAACTGTTTAAAAAAAAAGAAAATAGTTAAGAATGTAATTTATATTTATTTGTTTTTGAATTTCGTGCAAATCTACACGAGGGCTATTTTCGCTAGCCGTCCCTAATTTAGCAGTGTAAGACTAGAGGGAAGGCAGCTAGTCATCATCACCACCCACCGCCAATTTGTGTTTTTCAAAACTTTCATTCCAGACAGAGCCCACATATGACATTATATTGAGCAATGTTATGTTTTTTGTCTGTTATAACACTCAGTAACAAACTGACAAAAACACTGGGTAAAATCACTTATTTTCCGTGTGGGATCCTAACAGATATTAATGAGATCAAACTCAATACTGATTATCATTCTGTTTACATTTTGAGTGTGAATCGTGTGTTAATAGGGACGCGGTAATCAACAAAATCATGGACTCATAAGCAATTTGATGCGTAAATAGTTTAGTAAAATGTCTAAAAAACAGGTGGGATTCATATGGGCCTCACGGGTAGATAGCGTTAAAATCTAATATGCAGTCAATCTATAACAAACATATCTTTCAGTACAGAGGTTAGCGTGACGGCCTGTGACTCGGAAGGTCTCAGGTTCAAGATGTGATGCTGCTGAATACACATTCCATTTTCAGGTGTGAGCGCGTTTTAAAAGTGACAGCCAATTTCGTATTTGATTTATCGAGCCTAATGAAGCCCTTGTGGCGGCGGGTGCTGCTGACATTTGACGGTAGTTCAAAATTAGGGATGAACTATACCTGAACCCTAGAGGTCTCTGACCTGGTTGTTTAACCCACGTGCATATAAAGCGATGTTCAGACAGAACATTCCATTTCCAGTAAAGAAGTAACATATTTTGGGAGTCAACAACAATTTCATCATTGGTAAGAAAACAATCAAGGATTAACTACAATGAATTTACAAATAAATAACAAATACAATAATTTTATTGTATTTGGGCACTGTTGATTTATCGATAGAGGTCCTTTTAATGTTGATACTGTTTCTTGCGTCTGGTTCTTTAGATTACTCCATCATACATACGGTATGAATTAACTATTTTCAAAAACGTTTCCTAATGATTACGTGCATCTAGATTCTAGAAACATTATATTAACTTTTCTAAACAATTTGTATGTGGCGACATCTATCAAAATTCATCAAACTAAATAAGCAAAATTTAAGCCTCTTAACCTTATATTTATCAAGTGTCAAATAAATAAAATTGTCAATTGCAACGCTAGTCACCGTGCCTAAAATTTTAACATGTTGTATTTCTGCATCAGAAATACAGAAACATAGTTGTTTTACCAAGGCTTTATATTTCTAGTTTACATAAAAGGTTAAATCTAAAACCTTTTCTCCGTTAAATTATCAGATGAATTCGTATATAAAAGTATTAACTTCCGGAGGAAGAAGTGGCAAACTTACAAGCATGCGGTTCAGCGGTAAGCTTGAGGATTTCTTACGCTAAAAATCGGGGTTCGAAACTCGTGTTAGGTACAATGCAAAAAGCCCATTGTCTAGCTTTGCGCTTAAATGCAAACAAACAATATTCTAAAGTATTCCATGTTGATGTCTAAGCTAAAATTAATATTGTTATATTTGTTCATAAAAACTTAGGTTGGCTCTGGTAGTTAAGATAATTTATAAATTTAAAGACTATGTCTGATAAACATTATTTCATCAAACGTTTAGAACATCTATGAAAATGCTTAGATTCCTTCCTACCTTTAACAGTTTAATTTAGGACTAGCCAAAGTAGATCACAGAACAGCACATTACACACCGACGATACTAGTAGTCGTCTGCTGCTCAAATGCCCTTGTTTATCCTTTTATAGCATACTGCGTTGCGAGAAGGCGACTGACCTGAGTCTACGCAACTGAATTTCGCCGAAAATCTTTATACAGCCACTTTTTCCTTACTAAAAAAAAAAAAGAAAAAAGAGTTTTCTGTCCATATAGCAAAAGTTGTCAATCAATCAAAGTTTTTTAAGTTTGTGATCTAAAAGTAGCAGAAAATCATTTAAAAACTTGAGACAAAAATATGTTTCAATGTTCACCAACACACATTTAGCGCGTAGACAACCTTGAATCATGAACGGTGATGCACGTGCTCTGATTTGTTAGGTAAGGTTAGTGACAAACACACTGGAATCCACGATAAACCAGTAGATCCATGTGGAAGAAAAACGATGCTTCAGAAAGTTCTAGGCGTAAAAATGTTGGGTTGATACACCCGTTATGTAGTCAACATTCCACTTTAGTGTAGGTCAACCGTAGCTCTTAGGTTCTTCGGTTGTGTCTCTTGTTGGCTCATCTGAGTTAACCATTTAATTGTTTTTTTAATGGCAACCTACATCGGCAAAACAAAACTTCTGAAATTGACCGATAAAGCTATACACAAAAGATGATGTAGGTTATTGTCCATAATTGTAATGATTACATCGTAATTTTATATAAACAGTACGATATCGATTTATTTTAATTGGTGGGTCTGAGCTTCTTTCTTATATCTCAGGTAAATATATAAAACATGAAAATAGTGTTGCGTTATGGATCTGAAGGTCTTTCTTAAGGTCATGGAAGAAAAATTCACGCTCAAGAAATTCTACTTTCCCTTCAATATGTTGAAAAAGAAAATACTACGATCTCTAAACTTGGGATCGAACCTTGCCATCTAGTGGACTTACATTCATCTTTGAAAGTAAAATCTCAACAGGTGACTTAAGTGAGGTTACAAGAGGTGACTTAAACAAGTTCTCAAGATGTAACTTGGGTATGGTCTCAAGATGTAACTTGGGTAAAATTTCAAGATGTAACTTGGGTAAAGTTTCAATATGTAACATAGGTAAGGTCTCAAGATGTAACTTAGGTAAGGACTCAAGAGCTGACGTAAGTAAGGTATTAGCAGATGACTAAAGAAGATCTCAAAGGTGACTTCGGTAAGATCTCAAGAGGTGATGTAAGTACAAGGTCTCAAGACGTGACTTAATTAAAGTCTCAAGAGATGACCTGACTACCATCTGATTTATGTAAGAACTTAGGAGATGACTTAATTAAAGTCTAAAGATATGAGGTACCTGAAATTGGGCCTCAAAAGGTGGCTTGCGTGAAGTTGAAAAAAGTGACCTTAGAAAAGTCTCAAGAGTTGATTAAGCAGTTCCTCAAGAGGAAACTCAACTAAGGTCTCAAGAAGTGACATGAATAAGAGGTTAAATAGTATCTTAACCAATATCTCATGAGATGGCTTGAATAATGTGTTCGCTCTACACAGTGTGGGATTCACTGCATAAAGGGCATGTCTTCTTAAATCTCTTGAACAGGCCCTGTGAATGCTTGATATAAGTAACTCTTTTTATCTTTATTGCTCTCATGAAAAAGGACGGTCAAGGACCAGTTATTCTTTAGAATCTTTTCTCGTTTCATCAGTCTTCGTTCCACTACCACTTGTGCTCACGAAGATCTAAAAACTGGGAAAAAATAAAAACATTCATACATATTTGTCCTGAATCGCTGTATTTGGCGTTTATTGCTTAGTCTACGACGAATATTGTACGTGTTAAACTCTAAACATCAGAAGCTGTGTGCTTACTAATACAACCATTTCTTTCATTTACTGTAACATCTAAGTGTCTTTCTTCTTGTCATTTAAAGATCCCTAGGTCTCATATCTCATGGTCAGGTGTAGCCTAGTAGTTAGCTAAGTACGGAAGGTTCACGGTTCGCACCGTGATGCCACTGAATTTGCTCCGCACTTTCTGTTGTAGGTGTGTTATAACAGTAACAGTTAATCTCTATTTTCAGTTTGAATACTAATATCTCTCTCTTCTAATGGACGCCTTTCCCTAAAAACATATTTGTAAGATAATTAGTTGTTATTAATACAGGGGAGTTAGAATAATGGAATGACGTACAATTTGAGGCATTTGGTTCTACTTCAAGTGTCCATTAAAATATATTTGGTGATAATTCTGTTTTATTACTATAGGGGAGGTTTGGAGTAATCGAAAGACATATTACAAGTTTTATTTAATGTTAACGAACTGTCCCATCCAGGTAAATACATGCTGTTTTTTGGATATCACAGAAAAACTGTAATAGATTTAACAACAATTTTTCCCTGATTATGTATATTAAGGATACTTACGAAGGATCAACCAAAAGCAAGTCCACGTACGTATACACAACTGTATAGGCGACTCGTTTACCAACGAATAGTGGGTGTGTATGGTCACATCATAACTCCCCCATGGCTGATAGAGCGAGTATATTTGGTGGGATGGGTCTTCGAACCCATGACCCGCAGATTGCGAGTCGAGCGCCCAAACCACCTGGACATGTTCAAATAGAAGGAGTTTCAAAAGTTTCTTCCTCTGTTCGGACACAACTACAGAAAGATGAGTATGACGTCACAATCACTAATACAACTTATCACCTTGCCAGAACTATAGACAACAATATAAGACGTGAAAAATATAACACCAGGAGAAGACAGAATACAAAGCATATTACTCAGAGATTGTCCGGACACTTCACAGCTTTGTTTAACTTATTATTACAATTAGGCTATATACCAGCCGCTTGGAAGCATGCAAGTGTTCTTATGTTCCCAAAAAAGGGAAATCATCGAATAATCCAGAAAATTTCAGACCCATCAACCTAACCAGTTGTTTAGGAAAAGTGTTAGAGAATAGTATAAGTAAAATCCTTCCTGCGTATCTTGAAACACCATCAAAATTACCAGAAATTTGAAATGGCTTTTGTAAATCCAGACAAACAACTAATCACCTAATACGCCTTACTGAAGTAATAATAGACAGTTTTAATAAAAAAGAGTGCACTGTCGTTTGTTTTCTCGATGTAGAGAAAGCATCTGGCACAATAGCCTTAGATACCAAATGTCCAAAATGGGACTTCTCGAAGAATTATTCGTTCGTTATCCAATGTTCTGGATAATAGGAAGCTAAGACTAAATGCAGTTGACACCTTTTCAAAGTACTTCACTCCTGAAGCAGGCATCCCTCAAGGAGAGGTAGTTAACTCTATACGTTTTGTTATGTATGTTAACAACACCCTCCTTGTAAATCCAAAATCAAGCTACAGTTCACAGTTCGCAGATAATGTTACAGTTTGGAAGAGTTCCATAAACCCGACAACAGCAGTATATAATATTAAACCAGTAGTAAACGAAATGAAACAATTCTGTAATAAATCAAAATAAGTACTCTAAAAACCAAAGTAATACTTTTTTTACCAAATCAACTAAAACAAGCAGGACCAAATCATAACAATATTTAGATGAAACTATTCTCCAGGTAGAAACAGCAGCTAGCTAAATTCCTAGGATTAATGTCCGATTCCAAATTAACCTGGTCTTAACATATCAAGAATATTAAAAGGAAATCTGGTTAGACATAACTGAGGTACATCGAAAAACAACAAAATTTACAAAACATATATACGTGATGTCATCGAATATGCCTTCCCAGCTGGGATAAACATCGCTAAAACACACGTCTTGAAATTACAAAATATAAACACTACATTCTGACAAAAGCATACAGAGTACAACGTATAACAAACTTTACTTTTCTACATAAATACTCTATTATCCCATCACTGTCAGAAAGACTTCTGAATAGTTCGATTGCATATTTCAGGAAAATTTTAAAGGTAATAAACTTCTAAGTAACTTAGATAGCTACATCGTACATGAAAAGTATTGTTCTCAGCTCTTCCCCTCTTTAAATATAGTAAATAGATCTCAACCAAAAGTTCAGTTAGTGCTAGGTTAACTGACTTTTAGATGCACATTTAGCTTCTTTTTTTAAATGGTATTTATATGGGAAAAATAAAACT
>NW_013670763.1:34832-37133 GCF_000517525.1 Limulus polyphemus | reverse complement strand
CGTGTTTACCAGGTCATCTGAATTAGCAGGCTTATTTTAATCTTAATGTCGTGTTTACCTGGTCATCTGAATTAGCAGGCTTATTTTAATCTTAATGTCGTGTTTACTAGGTCATCTGAATTAGCAGGCTTATTTTAATCTTAATGTCGTGTTTATCAGGTCATCTGAATTAGCAGGTTTATTTTAATCTTAATGTCGTGTTTATCAGGTCATCTGAATTAGACACTTTAATTTAACTTTTATACCGTGAGTTTGTTTGTTTGTTATGAATTTCGCGCAAAGCTACACCAGGGCTATCTGCGCTAGACGTCCCTAATTTAGCAGTGTAAGACTAGAGGGAAGACAGCTAGTCATAATCACCACCCACCGCCAACTCTTGGGCTACTCTTTTACCAACGAATAGTGGGATTATGCCGTGGAAGCATTAACTAATAGGACGCTGGAAGCTTTTATACGAAATTCGGTGACGATAATATATGTTAAAATCAGAACAGTAAAACATGTATTTCATACCAAAGGTTTTAGTAATATAATTCTAATTTCCACATAACAAAGTCAAAGTTGTTTATTTTCAAAGCATGTAACGTCGGGATTTCATATGATTACTTATACTCTTACGACATTCTCAGGCTGATAGCGTCGATCTAGCTGAGCAGCTCGTCAGCGTAAGTCGCTTCAAAACTTCAGCTTTCAGTCAGTTATGATATATGTGTGTTTTACTTTGTATAACTTTATGTATTTGCTTTTCATAATTTACCACAACGGAGAAAATCTGAGTACTAAATTTAGCTGGAAATCTTAATAGATTTAACTTTCGAAAGTTAAGAGACGTTTGTCTATCTAAAAACTGCACCATTCTATATTATACATCTTTAATTATATATAGATATATAGCAAATAATTAAGCTCCAGTGGGTGGCATTCTCTATTTTCGACTTAGTTAGGCTGATGGGAACTGACCTTGTTCGGGATTGTATTCCCAGCTAATTATGTTACCTAAAGTGAGCTTATATGTTTATATTTTACACCTCGGTTACATGTTGTTTGTGAGAGAAACTCATAAGACGGTCCCTTGCACAGTGAGGGTCAATGCCGATGAAACGAAACTAGTTCTGTTCCAGTTTATTTCCTGCCACTGGCCCATTTTCATCGCTCACTTCATGCTAGTCTCTTCGTGTAGCATGTTTTTCACATTTACTTAAGGTCGTCTTTATAAACTACATATTCTTATAGCTTTTCATAAAACCAGTTCTTTGTTTTGAAGATATTACAGCTAAAAAGATAATAAACAATCTGTGTTATTCAGCTTTAAAAGTAGAGGAAAGGTTAACGGACTGTTTCAAGGACAGAGTAAGGCTTTTAAAGTACTCAATTTAAAGTAGTTCTAGCTCGTGTAAACTATAATTAGAGTGACCGAAGAAGTATTTGCAATTACGTTATATTCTGATAGGCTTAATATCGTCTGAATTTGTTTTATTTGAATTGAGAAGTCGCCATTCGTACATAAAGTTTAAATTTTATTTGACATGTTGTTTGATTAAACTTCGGATATTATTCCAAGTAAGTTAATAATAAAGCGATAAAAATATCAAGCAGTTAGTGTGATTATAGAACATTTTGATTGGCAAAATATACATTGAAAATGTTGCTTAAATACAAACATAAATAAAAAAATACTTATTGCTCAAATTTAGCATAAAACAATACTAGAAATGTGATACAAGAAAAAATAACATTTATAAGAGAAGATGCCACGTTTGTCTTAATATAATCCTTTTGAATCCAGGACAAATAGTCACAGGACCTAGACACCGGACAACTAGACATCTGAAAAAATGGCGAAGTAGACACCAGTTGTTTATTATAAAATAAAACAATAATTACAACAGATATTTTTCATGTATAACACTATGTAAGGTCTATGTTTATTACCAGTTGAATTTACTCTAATATATTACCTGCATGGTAACTGGACAACTAGACAAGTATGTTATGAATCAGCAAGTTTTAACGCCCCTCTAAAGTTATTAGGTAATTACAACAGATATTTTCTGTGTATAACAATATGTAAGATCTATGTTTATTACCAGTTGAATTTACTCTAATATATGACCTGCATGGTAACTGGACAACTAGACAAGTATGTTATGAATCAACAAGTTTTAACACCCCTCTAAAGTTATTAGGTAATTACAACAGATATTTTCCATGTATAACACTATGTAAGGTCTATGTTTATTACCAGTTGAATTTACTCTAATATATGACCTGCATGGTAACTGGACAACTAGACAAGTATGT
>NW_013670763.1:12455-33832 GCF_000517525.1 Limulus polyphemus | reverse complement strand
GATATTTTCCATGTATAACACTATGTAAGGTCTATGTTTATTACCAGTTGAATTTACTCTAATATATGACCTGCATGGTAACTGGACAACTAGACAAGTATGTTATGAATCAGCAAGTTTTAACGCCCCTCTAAAGTTATTAGGTAATTACAACAGATATTTTCCATGTATAACACTATGTAAGATCTATGTTTATTACCAGTTGAATTTACTCTAATATATGACCTGCATGGTAACTGGACAACTAGACAAGTATGTTATGTTATTAGGTGTATAAATGTCCGGTGTCTAGTTGTCTGGTTACCATCAAAAACACGTATATACGTAAAGGTGTACTGAGAGTAGTGCCATGGACACAAACGTTTTATTATAAGGGCCAAACTATGCAGCCTTTGTTTTAATTTCGAAAAATGTGTTATTAAGTAAGTGTTCTGGAAAATACTTATGCAATAGAACCAATAATTTTATAATAAATTAAAAAAATATAAATGTTGTATTTTAATTTACTAATTTTGGAAAAATGTATGAATAAATATTTTCCTTAACATTTCTTACAGCTTGATAAAATATTAAATTGTGAAATATTTCAGACAATTATTTAATGTTCATATGACAAGTAATAAGCTAAAGTTAAGTAATTATACACACCACATGTGTTTTTTTTATCTAAAACTAACCCTGTCACTGGGAGAATTTTTTATCTGCTAACTTGTTTGCTCGTTCGGAATTTAGCATAAAGTTACAGAATGGGCAATCTGGGCTCTGCCCACCACGGGTATCGAAACCCGTATTCTAACGTTATAAGTCCGCAGACGTACCGCTGGGCCAGAGATAAATATACATAAATAAAAGTTATATTTTTATAAATAAGTATATTCTATGTTCTACGCACAGCTATATATTGAACTATATAGATAAATGAATTCTGAATTATACAGATAAATACATCATGTATTATAAAGGTGAAATTATTCTATGGTCTAAAGACTACTGTATTAGAGAGGTGTAAGGTACGAGCTCATTGATTTAAGTATTCAGTAACGCGTGCGTATTCTTTGATTTTATGAAAACTCCAAAGAATCAAACAATATTATAAGCTCTAACGAATGTAGACTCTGGATAAAAATATACACGTACTTCAATAACTGTAAATAAACTATATGACATTGTGATATTCTTCATGGGTTATAGAAATGTATAAATAACTGTGTTTGTTTTTTCGATAAGACTTATAATGTTTTTCATCCTTGAATTTTCTCAGTTCTAAATCCTTTTTGGGAGAATTAGATAAAGATAAATTGCAAGTTTAACTTTTCACGAAAAATTAAGGACTCGAGTCTTAAAAGCCTCTACATAATGTTTGTTTGACAAAACTAGTCTTAGTACACTGATACTATTTTTATTGGTTTTATCCACTTAAGCTCTGGTTTTTCACTAATTTTTCAATTTAACTTTTGCAACGTTTATTTATACATTCTGTTACTTCCTGTGTGTAATTCGTTGTTAAACAATAATGCTTTTCATCTAATGTTCTCCTTCATGATCGTTAAGCCTATTTCTATTATATTTATGGTATAAAATTTTCATTCCTTTGACTTAAGAAAAATTCAATTATATTTTTATTATAAAACTATTCCTTTCATTTATTTCGTAAAAAAATGTGCGATATAAAAGCAGTAGGGAGGTTTCCATTTCTCTTAGTGGAATTAAATTATACTTCACGAAGTCAATATCTCTTCAGGACAAAGGAGTTTCGCACCCAAATGACATTCAATGTTACTTTCTTTTAAACTAACATTTATGTCTGACACCAATAAAAACTGAAAAAAATATTAAACGCTGTTTAGTTGCACAAAGCATCATGGTTATACTGGGTGTTTCGAATGTCATCATAGTTAGATTGGGTGTTTCGAATGTCATCATGGTTAGATTGGGTGTTTCAAATGTCATCATGGTTATACTGGGTGTTTCAAATGTCATCATAGTTAGATTGGGTGTTTCAAATGTCATCATAGTTAGATTGGGTGTTTCAAATGTCATCATGATTATAGTGGGTGTTTCAAATGTCATCATAGTTAGATTGGGTGTTTCAAATGTCTCTTCCGTTGTTCAGACAACTGCGTTGAAGAAATCGATAGACAAAGTGTTGTGAAACGTGATGTGTTGAGCAATTCCACCATGTGGAAGATAATGTACCCAACCGTTGTACATTGTCTTCTTATAGTCAAAGTGGTCTATATACCGAGATTCACAACACTATCTCTATCATCTTTCCTGAACACAGTCGTGAACCGCTATTCTGTATTGTTGTCTGCAGGAAGTTTTTACCTATGGGAAGGTCTACACTTCGGACCTCTTCCTCCCTCCTTCACTTGCACTTCTTCTCTTACAGGCTGTCTTTTAGGTAGTAATACCTTTAGAAGACCGTTGTTGTGGTGATGGTGGTAAACATGTATTATGCAAAAGTTCGCAAGAGATTACATGTCCCCACCCTGTCCATGTATTTGGTACAATTATCACGTGGACTTACACTAAGTTTCACACGTTATGTTGCACATAGAGTTCTATACATACAAAACAGACACACTTGTGCGCTACCAAATACACACGTAATTTTATTTTTCCCATATAAATACCATTTAAAAAAGAAGCTAAATGTGCATCTAAAAGTCAGTTAGCCTAGCACTAACTGAACTTTTCTTTGAGATCTATTTACTATATTTAAAGAGGGGAAGAGCTGAGAACAATACTTTTCGTGTACGATGTAGCTATCTAAGTTATTAGAAGTTTATTTTCTTTAAAATTTTCCTGAAATATGCAATCGAACTATTCAGAAGTCTTTCTGACAGTGATGGGATAATAGAGTATTTATGTAGAAAAGTAAAGTTTGTTATACGTTGTACTCTGTATGCTTTTGTCAGAATGTAGTGTTTATATTTTGTAATTTCAAGACGTGTGTTTTAGCGATGTTTATCCCAGCTGGGGAGGCATATTCGATGACAGGACGTATATGTGTTTTGATTATTACATAATTCTTTCATTTCGTTTACTACTGGTTTAATGTTATATACTGCTGTTGTCGGGTTTGTGGAACTCTTCCAAATTGTAACATCATCTGCGAACTGTGAACTGTAGCTTGATTTTGGATTTACAAGGAGGGTGTTGTTAACAGACATAACAAAACGTATAGAGCTAGCTACCCCTCCTTGAGGGACGCCTGCTTCAGGAGTGAAATACTTTGAAAAGGTGTCATCTACATTTAGTCTTAGCTTCCTATTATCCAGAAAATTGTATAACGAACGAATAATTCTTCGAGAAGTCCCATTTTGGACATTTGATATCTAAGGCTATTGTGCCAGATGCTTTCTCTACACCGAGAAAACAAACGACAGTGCACTCTTTTTTGTTAAAATTGTCTATTATTGCTTCAGTAAGGCGTGTTAGGTGATTAGTTGTTTGTCTGGATTTACAAAAACCATTTCAAATTTCTGGTAATTTTGAAGGTGTTTCAAGATACGCAGGCAGTCTTTTACTTATACTATTCTCTAACACTTTTCCTAAACAACTGGTTAGGTTGATGGGTCTGAAATTTTCTGGATTATTCGATGATTTCCCTTCTTTTGGGAACATAAGAACACTTGCATGCTTCCAAGCGGCTGGTATATAGCCTAATTGTAATAATAAGTTAAACAAAGCTGTGAAGTGTCCGGACAATCTCTGAGTAATATGCTTTGTATTCTGTTATCTCCTGGTGTTATATTTTTCATGTCTTATATTGTTGTCTATAGTTCTGGTAAAGTGATAAGTTGTATTAGTGATTGTGACGTCATACTCATCTTTCTGTAGTTGTGTCCGAACAGAGGAAGAAACTTTTTTGTAACTCCCGCTATTTGCACAGAAATATCGTAAGTAGCTTACGGACGTATTATTTTGTAACAGTACTATTCTTATTGCACAGAATTTCCAGCAGTGGGTACGGCTGGACAAAAAAACTTTCTGTTAATCAAGGCTGGATAGAACGATTTGTGAAAAATTCTTAACAGAAACAATTACATATAAGGGAAGCAACTTTTCATATCCTAAGATAATCTTTCATTAATCACGAATTTACATAACTTCTGTTCATGAGACGGGTACTCTCAACTAGTTTTAATTATAGTGTTTCGTGTTTGTTTTACAGCAAAGCCAAATTGGGCTATCCACTGCAGGGAATTGAACCTCAGATTTTAGCATTGCAATTCCGCAGACTTAATACTGTACCAACATGCTGTGGGTGCAACATAGATAGCGTATTTTGCAGCTTTTGTGCTTGTAAAGAAACAAAAGAAATCAATCCAAAAATTTATAGTACCAGCATATATGTATTTTATGGTTTTGTTAACCAACATCTCCATGGAAACACAATCACTGTTCAATCATATTTCCGTAAAGAATTTTAAAAAATAGTGTTACAAAAATTTTAAAGCTTTACATGGGAAAATTACATTTATATTCCTGTTTAAAAACTTCTAAAGTAGGGTGTTAAATTTGCATTAACCTAAATCTGCAAGGTAAAATATCTTAACACTCTGACTCTGTGCAACTATTAAATTAATTGACAATGTCGTTGAAAGGAAAAATAATTCTGTATTCTTCCATTATGATATTTTGTCCCGACAAACAAGGATCGATACCTCACACCGCCTTATTTCAAGTTTTACCATTCGACACATCTTTAAGTTTTCCACCTTATGAGATGAACAGTTATACTTAACAACTCGAGTTCATTGCTAAGAGTCTAGTGTTTAACATAGTTCTATCACCTCTGCGTGTCCAAACGTTCCAGTCCACAGTACCCATGGCTTGAGTTCCAACTTTAAAAACAGCCAGCACATTTTAATAATCATCTTACAAACGTGGGAAAACTGACAGTTTCTGAACAATACAATACTATGGTACCTCGTAAAACAAGTCGAAAAACGAGGCTAAAAAAAACAAGGTCGGTTTCAAAACAAACAAACAATAACAAAACCTAATGATCTCATTTAAAGGCTGTTTCCAAACATACTGTGCCATGTATATATATATATATAAATACACACATGCGCACATACATATCAAATGACATATACCTCTATGCCACATTTATTAAACTGTCTTTCTAGTCGCGTCTGACCTAAATTTTAAAACCATACTTCAAATCCTTAAGGAACAATCTTAAACTTCCTGCAAAATGCGAACGAATCATTAATCTAAAGTTTATTAACTTCTCTTATGTGCATTGTTATTTGAAATGGGCTTGTTATTTTTTAATGTCCACTTAGATATCACGTTATCGATATGATATATATTTTCGTCAAGTGTTGTTTAACGTCCCTCGACTTGGGCTAATTACGAACGTTAAGTTTTATACATAAAGTAAATGTATCGCGTATAAAAGCTTATTCATAGTTCTTGTTGTTGTTTTTTTAGGAACATGTTTACATTGGCCTTTGAAGACATAATTGAAACACAGTTGAAGAACGTAAAAAACATGGACATAAAAACATGAACGTAAAAAAGAACATGTTTTACGTTGAAGAACGTAGAAACATATTATCTAACGGAAGAGGATGGCGTAACAACTCCAAACAAAGGCGAATGTAAAAAAAAAAGGTCAATAAAAAATATAGTAATATACTTAGCTAATGACTTAATGCAATATGGAGCCTAACGTTTGAAATTTAAAATGTTTAATGTTTATTTCGAATCTGTGTTTCTTGATAAGGATACTACAAACTTACCACTGTTCCTATAAGTGTCATAACTGAAAATTAAACACATTATAAATAATAGTTATAGCTTAATCATTCCAGTTGCTGATAATCCTCAGTAGCGAACTGGGTAATATCATTTATTAGGGCATCCCTGCCTTTGGGCGAAACTCTTTTTTTAATGCTTTGTCATCTAGCCAGATGAAATATGTATGCGTGTTTGTGTGACTGATTATCTTAGTAGGGTTTTATTATTCACTGTCTTTTTTTATTTCTTCAATTAAAAAAGGGAGTGAATTCGTCCTTTGGATCACATAGCTCGTAGGCCTAAGTTTAACATACAGCTCGTAGGCCTAAGTTTAACGTTTACGTTATCTTTCTGCTTTCTCTTGCAACTAATAAGGATTCTCGTTCACCATATATTAAGTACAACTAAATTTTCTCGTTTGCAAATGAAGCCTGCATTATTTTCAACTAATAGCGAAAACGATAGAACTGTGACAAGTCATTCAAACTGCGCAAATACACGCAAAACTAAGAAGGTTGTCAATTCTGAAACTTCAAACTACAAGTAACCTTGGCCTCAAAATGTACTGAACCGTAATTCAAACTATCGGCGTCTAAATCAAGTCTAAGATGGATACTCATGAAACATTTATTATAACTTGACAAACATGGCTATGAGCATAAGTTAATTGGACTTTACTTACCAAAAATGAGTCAGAACTGTACTGATAAGATAAAAAAATAGTTGTTTTGTTCACTATGAAAAACAAACAACACCAAACAGAAATTAAAGTTTAATGCGTTAAAATACTCTTCTTCACTCTTTCCCCAAACTGATCTCATTCACAATTTGCACGTAACCTTTCACGTTATTCTGATCCCCCGTGATGGTTGTGTATGCAGTATAACTTGTTTAGAGGGATGAGAGTATACGCAGGAAAGTTTAAATCCGAAATAATAAGACGTTTATAAGATTAAGGTGGAAAGTGACTAGTAAAATAGGTGCTGGCGGAGGCGGCAAAACTCCTGTAGATATGAGGGGCACAAACAAAGATGCACAAAGAACATAAAAATACATTTATTGCACAATTTTAAAGCTGGATGATCATGAAACTTTTTATGTTTGATTCTAACCTAGATCTGATCTAACCTGAAAAATCGGTACCAATATTTTTAGTATCATGCCTTCTGTATACAAAACTCCAAATCTCTACAAAACACAAAACAATACCCCCCCCCAAAAAAAAACAACAACGACAACATCTCGACCAATTATAGCACACCACACACATTAACCCACTTAGCTGCACCAGTCTAGGACTAGTTAAAGATTGTTGTCAGTTTTATCTTCTCATATCGAGTTCTGGTCGATGACCAGTCTAGGACTAGTTAAAGATTGTTGTCAGTTTTATCTTCTCATATCAAGTTCAGGTCGATTACTCCAAAATCTTACTTTGCTGGTCATCATGCCCCAAGATCGATGAGAAGACAGATATGATAAGATCGATGAGAAGACAGATATAGTATGAAATGACAGATGTGACTTTCCTCAAGATATAAGCAAGCGTTTAAAGTTGACTTTAAGCAACCATAAAATTTGGAAATGTTTTGGAATTTGACTGATTTTTATAGCAAGTTAAAATGATCCGGGTAGTAACGGTAATATGCCGTATATATTAGTGGCAAAACATTTGCCTGCTGTTTTCATACACATATTAAACATAGTATATCAACAGAATCGACTGATATGTTATGCATACTTTATATCTGCGCTAGCCGTCCCTAATTTAGCAGTGATTGACTAGAGGGAAGTCAAATAGTCAACACCAACTACCGTCAAATCTTGGGTTACTATTTTACCAACGAATAATGGTATTGACCGTCGCATTACAACGTACCCACAGCTGAAAGGGCGAGCATGTTTGGTGACGGAGAGTCGAACCCGCGACCTTCAGATTATGAACCTTTTAGAGAAGAACAAACAAATAAAATTAAATAAAATCATAAAATGAAACAGCATAATAAAAACCGACCAAAATATAAATTTGAATTAAATATAACTGAACATTTCTAATGTAATAGAAGGTTAAATAAACTATATTTTGAACTAAATAATATACAAAACAATAAAAATACTTAATAGAATAAGCTGTTGGACACTCACTACGTACGTTTATTTTTGTTTTTTTACTGCAAGCTTTGGACTCCTTAACAAAAAATACATAGTGAATCCCCAACATATTTGTTTATTAACTAAGAATACTCATGTTTTAAGCCTCAAAGAACAAGAAAAAATAATATCAAACTCAAAAATGCATTACTTAGAATTAAGTAGATTTAAATAAAGAAGGAGAATCAGATACAAATTATACATAATGTGGATTTAAACATAATGGAAGACCAAAAATATTAATAATTAACTCGGAATCATAGAATGAACAAACCCAGGTAAACCAAACCTGATAAAAAATATAATAAAAGTCAAAAGTAACGGTAGTGAAAAGAGCTCAAAGTAATAGTAACACAGCGTAAACCAAGGTAAGCATACAAAACATGATAATTAAACAGATTAAACGCCAGTAAGCATACAAGCATTGACAATACACTTCTACAGATATGACAAAATATTTTTGTGGTCTTTTTCTTAAGTTGCTGCTTCTCAGTGGAGATTTTTGACGAGTATATTTAGCCCGTAACCCTTTCAACACGGGCTCGGTCCGTTTAACCGATCTCGTAACTACTGTGTACTTGTTACAGTTTTCATGCTATAACCTTTAAATTAGTAAGCGTATGTTAACAAAATTTGGCAGATTATCAGTTAACATTACAATGCTTTCATATGCAAGATATTAATTCTTAAGGTTTGTTAAGCAACATTTGTCATTGTATGTTTTTTCTTTTCACATGTTTCCTATCCAACATGCAAAGTAATTTTCATTTTAAGATTAAGAATATTTTTATGCATCAGAAAATTTTCAAATTTCACATGCGAAATCTTTATAATGTCCAGAAAGTTAACAAACATTTCTTAAAGACAAACTTTATATTTTATCTGTTGTTTTTACTTATGAATCTCCACAGGTTCGAAAGATTTGACCGATCTCGTAACCAACATAAAAAATTAGGAAATAAGTATAAATTATGCTTCTTTTGTTCTAGAACGACTACAAATTATAACACAAAAACATAAATGTTTTGACTAAATAGCTTGCACCTCATAACATTATACATTTATATATATTTATTATTTTTATTACATTGACTTTTTAGCCGTGCCTGGCTAACATTGCAGAAGTTGTAACGACGCAGCGCACACATGCACTCATGTTACCCTATCCAATAATATAAATATAACCTTTAGTATTTACAAAGCTACCCTGTTTTGGCTGTGTTTTAGTAGACTGGTATGTATTAAAATACAGTAACATTTCAATTATTATACATTATATATGTATATAGATTATTATTATTTAGAAATAAGTTATTAAACATATTTTTCTTAAAACACAGAATCAAACTATTATCTCTTCCAGTTACGACCTTTGTACTCACTTAATGCTTGAGGTAAGTTGCTAAGCCTCTTAAAATTTCGCATCTGGAGGATATGAAAATAAATATTTTTTTTAGGTTTTATATATACATTTGAATAACCAAAAAATCATAAATTACTATATCGATACCATAGAATTCCACTATAATTTATCAAACTTAGTAACTAAGATGTATTTCGGCCAAGTGATTAGGATGCTGAGGGTAGGGGGTTCAAATCCCCGTCCCACCAAACATGCTCGCCCTTTCAGCCATGAGGGCGTTATAATGTTACGGTCAATCCCGCTATTCGTTTATAAAAGAGTACCCCAAGAGTGGGCAATGGGTGGTGATGACAAGCTTCCTTACCTCTAGTATTACAGAGGTAAATTAGGAACAGCTAGTACAGATACCTCTAATGAATTCCAAACAAAGCCGTATTTCGGTATAAAAAATTATGAAATTTGGAGCAGAATAAATATACAACCTAGCTTGCTTGAAATCTTGGTTTGGAAAAAATGAGAGGGCCTTCCAACATTTTAAAATGGCTGAGAAAACCACTAGAGGGACATTTTGAGCTATTAATTGGTTATTCACATGTCATATATTGAAGAAAATGTATAAAAGGAACCGTTTCCAAAAATCACAAACATCTAATTTGAAGCAGTGCTGCATTCAACATACCACATGACACACAAAAATCGATGCTAAACTGTGTTTTTTTAACATTTACTTCTAAATTAAGTAATTTAGAAATTTACCAAATTACGCACCTGCGCGCGCATATACGGAAATAGACACTTGTGCGCGCATGTACGAAAATAAGCACCTGCGCGCGTATGTACCAAATTACGCACCTACGCACGCAGTACAAATTTAGATACCTCCACACGCATGTATCAAATTATGTATCTGCACGTGCATGTACGAAAATAGGCACCTGCCCGCACATGTACGAAAATAGGCACCTGCGCGTGCATGTACCAAATTACGCACCTGCACGCGCATGTACCAAAATAGGCACCTGCATGCACATGTACCAAAATAAGCACCTGCTTGCAAATGTAAGAAAATAAGCTCCTTAGAACACATTTACACATATGCTCATGCATTTACACAAATAAACACCTGTGTGTACATGTACTGAGTGGTGTTATTTGCCAAAGGCCATGTCATTGCGTTTGTTAACTTGCATTCAAAATTTTATTGAACTACTATTTCATGAATTTATGTCAATAAGTTTGGTATCAAACTCTAAACTATAATCCAAATTTTAGTACTATATATTTCTCAATTTCTGAATTTCAAAGCAAATATAAAAACACAGTTAAACATCGATTTTTGTGTGTCACGTGGTATGTTAAATGCAGCACTGCTTCAAATTAGATGTTTGTGATGTCAAATTACTAAGTCTATAGTTTTGTACGAATTAGGAACTCAAATTACCAATATCGACAAGCTATGATATAACATACAAACCTCATATCTTTACTTTTTGCTGAGATATCGCTTAGGTACTGAATCAAACACAGTGGCCCAGCCCACCTCTTTCTATATTTGGAAACGGTTCCTTATATACACTTTCTTTAATATATGACATGTGAATAACCAATCGACAGCTCAGAATGTCTCTCTAGCCATTATAAAATATTTGAAAGCGTTCTCATTATTTCGAACCAAGATTTCATGCAGGTAGGTTGTGTATTTAGTCTGCTCCAAATTTCATACTTTTTAGAGCAAATACAGCTTTGTTTGGAATTTTACGCAAATCTGCATGAGAGTTATCTACATTAGCTAGATTTTAAACAGGGTGTCCCAAAGTGGTCGATATCGACTCCCAGGGGACGATGAGACTGTACAGGGGGTGAATAAAAACCTATGGGTAAAAATGGCTCCTAGGCAACTAATCGCCCTACGCTTAGTAGCAATAGCGAGCGAATGACGTTCGTTCCTTTTCTTGAGCCTTCCACAGTGTATAAATTCACATAGTAATGAAAAATACATGAGTATTTCATCACGATCGACAGGAGGTATGTTTAGGATTCTGATGAAACACTGACTGCTTTGCATGGTGACTTCATACACTACGTTAATTTCGCCATTCTGGTGATTGGTGATTCAAACCAGAACCTCATAATACTGGGCTACTTAAAGTATGCCCACCTAGTCTTGAGACGTTCAGACCGTACACAACCACCATGGCTCATCTTTAGCATCGTATGTTCCTGCATGTGTGAGATAACCAGTAGAGGTTGAGTCTCAGCAGTTGAGGTTTCTCCTAGCCACCTATTAGCCTCTGGTTCAAGCACACGATCATAGCTCTAAACATGCTTGCATAATTCTTGATGCAGGAGGAAACCTCTCGTGCTCTTTGCCACGCTCTTAGATCATGTTCTCACCTCAACTGCAACTTCTTCCTTTCTTCTACTACACAAGTACTATATGGTGTCAGAAAATGTTCTTCCTTATTTATCATGTTATACAAACTTTACAGTAATCAGAGAATCAAATGTAACAAAGAACCGTATCCAAAATATACTGCAAAAAATGAATTTTGTGGCATTCATTTATCGTGCTTTCCTACAAATAATATAACTCTAAAAACGGGGTTTCGATACCCGTGGTGGGCAGAATACAGATAGCCCATTGTGTGTTTAATAAGAAACAAACCTACAAATAATCTGTAAGCAATCTGCTACAAATTCAGGAAATGTTTTGCAAATAATAAATCGAACACAGACAGCAAAGGAAAAACACTAAGTACACGTGTAATATATATATATATATATTCAAAGGAAAAACTCTCAAGTACACATGTAATATATATATATATATATTCAAATGAAAACACTCAAGTACACGTATAAAAATATATATGTTTTTTTCAAAGGAAAAACACTCAAGTACATGTATAAAATATATATATTTTCAAAGGAAAAACACTCAAGTACATGTATAAAATATACATTTTTTCAAAGGAAAAACACTCAAGTACACGTATAAAAATATATGTTTTTTCAAAGGAAAAACACTCAAGTTCACGTGTGAAAATATATATATTTAAATGATGATAATTTTTATTCACACAAACAAAGAAATAACTATTTTGGACAACTTTACAATTCATTGTATGACCGACTATTTTGGTTGTGAGAGCTGTAAAGAAAAAACACTTACATATGAAGAAGACTAGAGCAAAATTAATGATCATGCCACATTGATAAGTCAGGACAAAGCTGTATATTACCTATTATAATAATTATTCCCATTATACATTTTCAAGGGATATAAACCCTGAAGTCATACTAACTTGTACTAGTCTTTATCAAACTTTTAATTTGAGCATGACCACCAGTCCAACAGAACAACGATATAGAAACAGGGTCAAACAAGTATAAACATTTGCAAAGTTGCTGCTGTAGTATGTAATATTTGCCTAAGATAGACAATTAATGTTAGTTTACAACTCTATATATCGTGTTCATGTGAATGCCAACTAACGAAATGTACAATAAACGTTTCTATTTGTATTAGATTTTGCAATTTTACAAGTGATCAAAAGAGAGTTTCATCGAAAACTTACAGACCTTAATAACTCTTCAATGTTAAGTTATTATCTTTTTTCAACATTCGTCAAGTTGTTATAGAGTACTGAAAAAGAAGAAGAAAATAAAAATTTAATAATTACTAAATTACCTATTATCTGCTATTTTTTCTACAATAAAATGAAGACCAAAAACTAGACCAAAAAGTGAGGACCAATTAACACGACTAGGTCATGAAAAAACAAACTTCAAACAACTAAGTTGATAAACGATTAATATGACAAAGTAGGTTTCATACACTAAGAAGAACTGATCAACACAACCAGGTCTTGAAAAACATATTTCAACTGCTGAGGTGAGAACCGAGCTACAGTCGTCAGAAACAAGACCTCATATAGTCAAGTTGAGAACTGATTAATACGACCAGGTCAGGAAAATCCAGAAAATTCACAATTTGTAAAATATATAGTTATACTATTCTTTATGCTTCATACACACTGCAGCACCAAAAAAAAAAAGATAATTTGTTTTCTTTGAGGTTTTATTTCTAAGAGATTAGCTTTAAAAGTTTATGAAAGAGAAAAACGTGCGTTTGGGTATGTGTATTTATAAATATATATATTCATATAAACAGGGTTACTTAAGAGTTATTTGGCCTATTACAACGTCCATGATCCGAAAAAGGATTAACAGAAGTCTATAATATTGGCAGATGAACTAATGAGTCGACATGAAAAACAACTTCGCTGTCAAATATATTATCACCAGAGGGCGTTGTTCGCAAACTTTGTACAGCCAACATGTTAACAATGTTCAGTGTTATCATCATTTGTCTCCAGGATCGCCTTAATTAGAGAGAGAACGTGATATTCTTCCTTTCCTACATACTTGTTTTAAGTTTGACAGGCTTCGGGGACTAAAAGTATTAAAACTCTGCCAAAATAAAGTTTCCAGTATAATTAGAGAGAGAACGTGATATTCTTCCTTTTCCACATACTTGTCTTAAGTTTGACAGGCTTCGGGGACTTAAAGTATTAAAACTCTTTGCCAAAATAAAGTTTCCAGTATAATTAGACAGAATGTTACTAACTCACATATTGATTAATCTCAAAAAAGGTGAGTTTGTGTAAATTAAACAAACCATTTGTGTGACTTTTGTAGTTGTGCCAGTTTAAGTCCATTAGATAATATTATTGTTAGTTCTAAACATACCTTAAAGTCGTGTACTTTTCTGATGCAGAAATCAAAACCTAAACTTAGGGTGTGTCGTTTTAAAGTACCTCGAATGTACATCATAATGATCGCATCATCTGAATTTAAAATAGAAAATAGTTTTAGTCGAACAAAAGCTTTGGATGTTATGTAGATTTCACAGATAGAATACTATGTATTCGATTACGTTCATACAATTGTCCTGTTTACATTGCCTGTGATGGTTTTAGCTTTCGTTTTGTATATTTCAATCAGTTGCTTATAATACTACTTACGTGATAAATACATTTCCAGTTTTGTTAAATGAAAATTATGCTTTCTTTATATATATACATATATTCATGCTCCGAGAAAAATTTAGCGTTTGAAAATCCTAAGTGTTCATTTCTAGCTTCTAAATTAACCATTTATTCAACCTTCGAAAGGGATTTATCTTGAAATGCATTTTGAAAATCGAAAATAAGTGACCTATTCAAATTGTTTTTGTTATTCATAATGTTCAGCTTTACTGTCTAGAAATACGCTTCATTGATAGTCGAGTTAGTTACTAATATTCCAAACTGTGTAGAGTATATACTTTCTTCTGTAATTGAGTTTTATTGAAAATGTCACCTGCAAAGTCTATAAACAACTCATAAGTCGAAGATTCTTGGTTTCTTCGTCAGAATAAAGACATTTTTTTAGTGATCCCGCTCTTATATGTTTTCTTTATAATCACTTTGTAGTAATTCATGATGCTGCGTGATGACAATAATCCACAGTGCTACATATTGGAGTAATCCATGGTGTTACGTGATTGTAGTAATTCATGATTCTACTTGAATGTAGTAATCCATGATGCTGCGTGATGGCAATAATCCACAGTGCTACATATTGGAGTAATCCATGGTGTTACGTGATTGTAGTAATTCATGATTCTACTTGAATGTAGTAATCCATGATGCTACGTGATTGTAGTAATTCATGATGCTACGTGATTGTAGTAATCCACGATGTTATGTGATTGTAGTAATTCATGATGCTACATGATCGCAATAATCCACAGTGCTACATATTGGAGTAATCCATGGTGTTACGTGATTGTAGTAATTCATGATTCTACTTGAATGTAGTAATCCATGATGCTACATGATTGTAGTAATTCATGATGCTACGTGATTGAAGCAATCCATGATGCTATTTGAATATAGTTATCCGTGGTGCTACGTGATTGAAGCAATTCATGATGGTACTTGAATATAGTTATCCGTGGTGCTACGTGATTGAAGCAATTCATGATGGTACTTGAATATAGTTATCCGTGGTGCTACGTGATTGAAGCAATTCATGATGGTACTTGAATATAGTTATCCGTGGTGCTACGTGATTGAAGCAATCCATGATGGTACTATAATTTAGAAATCCGTGGTGCTACTTGATTGTAGTAATCCATGGTGCTATACGGAATTTAAGTAATCCATGATGCACATGTGATTGTATTAACGCATGATGCTACACTTTCTCAAAATGTTTTATATGCAACCCCTTCAATACTGTAAACTTGTAAGACCACACATCAACGTAAACACAACGTTTTCTTGAATAAAAATTGAGGAGTATAAAATTAAAGAAAGAGAGTCAACATTTACGAAAATCAAAGTGATAAGAAGTGAATCGAATAATAGATTCGAGTTCGTATTTATTTTTAGCTCATCTGCTGAATAATTCAGAAGACTAAATTAGTAGCATCAATGCTACATATTCTTCAGATGTTGTATAAACATATATACACTGTAGTGAGTAAAAGACAACTAAAAAACCATACAAATAATTAAACAAAATAAGGCTTCAAAGTACGTGCAGCAATTTTATTATCAACTAATTCTCGGTATATCATTGTCTGGAAGATTATGCGGGACTTCCTTTATCTGTTTCTGTTTTTCATAGGGACAGAAGTAGAAAATGTATCATCAAAGTTACTTCTTGAGGTGTGGAACTCCCTGCAATTGGTTTATTCTTATCTTAATAAATATTATTTATGAAAGTCCCAAGCTCTCCTAGTTATTTAGGAAATTTGTATTATCAAAACAATAAAGAAAATTTGTATTCAGAGCAAACAAATAACAGTTTTTATAACCCATTTTAAATTTCTAAACTCTCGTTCTCTCTGGACTATTTCAAAATCGCTGATAAATTATTTATAGCAGATTTTGAGATGAGTTATTATAGGATAACCTAAAAGTTTGGCTTTGTAATGGTGGCGACATCTAGGGGTTTAAATTGAATTTTCTAATCTCGATCATTTTAATAATATCAATCAGTTAATGGGTGGATGGATTAACGATAGTTAAATACACTTTCTACATATTTGAGATTCCTTTTAAATCTCAATGAGAGTACCGTAGCTGCCTAAGTCTAATGTCATATTGTAAATTTATTAACTGACTTTTTTTATTTATTTACTGTTTTTTTTTGTTTTTTGATGAACAAGAAATAGTTTGGCTTATCTAGTTGGTTCGAGATGCATGCAGGTATAAATAGTTTGCAAATATTAATTTCATAACTTACAAATATTTAGCGCCATTGTTTCAACTTATTATGTTAGAGAGGTAGTTACAAAACAACTATGATCCACATATATTTGTCATAATATGAATTTTCATGCCTAACAATCACAAAAGTTTAATGTTTGGGAAGATCTTACATACGCATGTAACGGTGAAACTTTCACAGCTGTAATGTATTGCCATTATCAAATTTCTAAATTAGAATTATTCATAGAGGGCAAGGGGAAGCAGTTGCCCCTACGTCTTTCTGTGGGATAAGGTATACACACAACATTCACAATAATTAAATCTGACTTTTATTTTTCCTTCCTCCTTCCCCCAACATTTTGGTCCCAAATCCTGCCCATGAAGTTATAGAATGATATATGAAATTTTTTGTTTGTTTGCTAGTATAACATGTGGAAAAATTTGCTGATTCTTTTTTGACAGCAAAAGTATACTCTATAAACGATTAAGTCTTGATTACTAAATGTCAACGGCGTTTCGGCGACAGCGAAGCTCTGCTAGGGTGTCCAACAGTTTATTCCCCCCCACCCTCCACATTTTCTGCTGGAAAGTACTTGAAAACTGAAGGGAATTTGGTGCATTTTGGGGTGAAATTTAGCTTACTCAGTTTGTTACATATTAGCAAATGTAACTTGCTAGCAATACAACGGTGCCGAATCTTCGGAACACTTCGTGTGTCGCTTAAACTCACGATGATAACTTCGGGTTAATCCGGACGTCTACCACCGACGAGAAAATGACTGCATCGTTTACCTTAATTCGTCGCATTTCGCGATTTCTTTTTCGAAATTAAACAGAAACATACAAATTCGAATTTTTTTTAACCCAGATGAAATTTTAATAAACAAATATTTTTAAAAACATGGATATGAATGATTAAAATCAGAATTTATGAAGCGAAAATCGGAATTCAGAAAGGGAGGTGAAAAGTCGAAATGGTTGGCAGGTATGTAGAAGCTGAAAAAAAACATTGCGATGAAATTTTAGTCACAGAAATATCTATTGTTTTATATTAGCAAAATTATAATTTGTTACTACAAAACGATGTGAGGAAGCTATTAACATGTTTTGCGACACACACATATATCCTATAAATCACTGCACAATAAGTTAAAAATGAGTACTGTATCCAAACATATTCTTATTTTTCTTAACTTATTCCGTTTTAGGTTCGTGCTATATCTATTAACATTTGACAGGCTACGATATTGACCTTTTGAGCTTACTTATTGATTAATTATATTATATTACACGCTACAGCTTTTGCCGTAAGTAAGATTTGTTTTTAGAACAGGTAAAACATTTCGATCACTGGTGCGATAATTCTCAAGTTTTAACGGTAAAGAATTCAGTATTTAAAATAACATTCAACATTCTAACAAGTTATTTAAATAAATATAGACAATTTTGGAATTTTTGTATCCGTGTTTTGCTGACTTCTGTGCTAGGTTGAATATGTGTGTTATAAGTTAGGTGGCTGTAGAAGGTTCCTTTTACCTTTCTTTTTCGTGTGTAGCTTGTATCCTATTATTTGGGTATTATTCCAATTTATCGTATGGTCTTTATCTCTATCATGATGGCTTATTGTAGATATATCGGTTATTATCAAGTCTTGCATGTCTATCACACTCCTGAATTCTAACTTTTGTTGGTCGTTTTGTTTCTCTAATGTATTAGAATTCACGATCACTGGGAATACTGTAAGGGTTTTTTTCTTCATTTCATTAGGTCTTTAGAAGGTTTGGTGTGTATTAAATGCGATCGTATTGTTTTGTGACCCCCTTATACATACCATCTGTCTGTTTTCAGAGGTAAGCGACATATAATCAGAACAGTAAACTCCAGTTGAGAAGATAACGTACCAGACTTCCAAGAAGAAAACCCAGGTCGAATCCTGGCCACTACCGAAGACAGATCCAATCCTTCTCGAAGCTCTATAAAGTTGTTGCCAGATTATAATCTAGATATAGAAGAAAATTTGCTACTAATTAATAATTAGTCTCAAGTCATCGTGTTGGCTATTAACTATGACAACGATTGATATCCGATTACCACAACTCTACGGTAAGTATTAAGGCTATGTTTCTCTAGTAGGTGTATCAAAGTTGAATTTTTAAACATATATACTAAGGCTATCTTTGTATAGTAGATGTATGAAATTTTATGTGTGATGGATTTGTTTCTACGATAGATGTATTAGGTTTAAGATTTTCTGATAGATGTATCAAGGTTATGCTCTCTAGATTATATATTAAGTTTAGGCTTCTGTACTAAATGTCTAGGTGTTTTCTCTTTGTGGATGTATGATGGTTATATTTCTAACTGTTTTGTGTTTGTGTGTTTAAAGGGATCTGAAATATTTCGCCAAATTCCGAGAACTGTTAATGGGCTCTAAAGGTGCACCAACCTATGCAACGGTATAGTAATGAGTTTTCTGGAAAGTAAAATGCTTGATTTTCTTCCACACTGTTTTGAGATTAAATAAAGTTAACATGGAAAAGATTTTTCAATGATTGTTGCATTATTTGGAACAAAAGTTATGACATTGAAATTTTCTTCCGGATTGTAAGTGGATTAAATGAAACAATCAAATTTATGTATGAGTATAGTGAAAACATTACATCTTTCTTAGGTGTTCTTGTAGTGGTTAAAGAAAATCTCACGAAGTTGTGACTAATCTTTATCATTCGAATAAATATTTAGATTTGTTTTAGCAATCATCCTAAATCAGTAAATATAAATATTCCTGTTACTCTTGGCATAAAGGCTATATACGTTACTATTTAATCAGGAGAAACCTTAGCTTAAAAAAATTGAAACAATTTTTGATAAAATATCATTATCGACAGAAGATTACTGAAATATCATTATCCACAGAAGATTACTGACAGAGGTTTTAATCTGGTGAAACGATCAACAGGAGAAAAAAGAATTTAATATAAGGATGGTAATGAAAATGTTATAACACTAGTCACAAGTCATTGTCCTAAAATATTGATTAATATCAAATTTATTCAAATACAAATACAAAGTTGTAGATAAGAAGTTGAAAAACGTTTTCGAAAATTATAAAATAATTTAGGCTAAACGGTAACCTCCAAATTTAAATAGATTGGTAAATTTTAAAAATCCCGAAGTTGAGAATGAAAAGGAGTATTGTATTATGTAATAGGAACATTGTTTTATTGTGTACCAATAGATAACTTAAACTATGAAATTTGTAATTCTAAAAAAAAGTAACTTATGTTTTAAAATGTCCAATTTTTGGAAACTAATAATCATGTTAGAAATCTGGAACATTGCTCCCTTTTAATAAGCAAACATTTTTCTTTCTGTGATTATAATGTTTTAACGAATTAAATGAAATGTAAATAATTGTGAAATACTTTATTAGCCTTATCACAGCGGTATGTCTGCGGATTTGCAACGCTAAAAACCGGGTTTCGATTGAAAGAGCATTATTGGCCATTTTAACGCCTCTTCAAACGTGAATTGAAACCTGTTAGGAGACGACGTGTTTGATAAATAAGATTCCAGAGAATTTGGCGCGTATTGTACACGTAACTTAAGTATACAGCAGATAACTCCAAGAAAGAAGAGGTATAAATGGAACCTGAACCTCCCAGGTGGCACACAACGACCAAATACCTATCCGAAAAACTCTTATAACTTCAAAAATATTCAGATTATTAACTCCAAAAATATTCAGATTATTCGGGAAGAAGTAAGTAAAGCATTTTTTCAATAATATCTGTGGAAGTATTATATTATAAATAGTAATTTATCATTGACGTTAAAATTATTTCAATGTTGATCTTAATATAAATACTTTTTAATTAGGTTTTCATTTGAAACGTTAATAATAATATATTTTGTAACCAGTTTTTTAAGACTCTTGAAAAAAAATTAAAGACATAAAATTAAAAATTTGAACTGAAAAATAAAACTTGGATATTTTATACAAGTTTTGTTTGTTTGGAATTAAGCACAAAGCTACACAATGGGCTATCTGTGCCTTGCCCACCACGGGTATCGAAACCTGGTTTCTAACGTTGTAAGTCCGCAGACGTACCGCTGTGCCACTGGGGGCATATGAGTTTTAAATTCAAGTTTATTACTTTTCAAACAAGTGATTCAATACTTTTCTAGTTTTTTTTATAGTTTTTACACTGTATAGTAGAACAGTTTGGTAAAAAGAACTCGAGTATTTTTTACATATATTCATCTTCAGGAGAAACCATCTTGAATTACAGGTTGTATATGCAAGTATATATATATATACAGTGCCTTGCAAAAATATTCACCTTGCTGCCAAGTTTCCACATTTTATTGCCATCCGAATTTGCAATCATGAAACTTTCAAATGAGACTTTATATTTAGAATCTACACAATCTACTCTAAACTGAAAGAGCTACAAAAAAATATATATATTATGTAAGTTAGATTTTCAAAGAAAATGTAATATTCTCAATTGCATAAGTAATTCAACCACTTTGCTACGGCAACACTAAATCAGTTCAGGTGCAAAAGATTGGTTTCAAAAGTCACAAAATTAGTGTAATGGTCTCTGTCATTGTGCAATCAAAGTGGTTTAACTTAACTTCAGCGTAAATGCATCTGTTCAAGCCACAACTCAAATAATGATACGACAAACCAACCATAAAGACCTAGTAGCTTTTCAAACAAGTCAGGGATGAAGTGGTAGAGAAGCGCAGATCAGGAGAAGGTTACAAGAAAATTTACAAAATCGCTGATTATCCCTTTGAGTACGGTGAAGTCCATCATTAAGAAGTGGAATGTG
>NW_013670763.1:4005-11511 GCF_000517525.1 Limulus polyphemus | reverse complement strand
TGTACCAGTTTAACGTTGAATATTATTTATGATTCTAACTTTATACACAAGTGCCAAAATACTATAATTAAGACATTATTGGTAGAGGGAGAATACTTTTGCAAGGCACTATATATATTAGGCCTGTTTTTCTACCTTTGTTTCGACTCATTATGTTGTCGTCTGAAACTATAGCAAGGCTAAATTTTTTCTGATCAAAACATAGCAACCAACGTACATTTGTGTGTGTGTCTTCTTCATTGTTTCACAAATTATAAAACTTTCGCGGTTGTTTAGGAAAGTCCTTGAGAATCATTATCCACACAATTGTCTTCTTTCGTAATGTCCAAATATCTCCTGATTCGTGCACACGATTTCTACGTTTTTTTTATTTCAATTATTATCGACAGAGCAGTTGTTTATGACTTTTGTTTTGTAATTTCTTCAATTCCTTGCTACACTGTCATGGATGATAACAGATATGATAGCCTATAAAAAAACCAAGTAAACATTTCAAACTCTGTTACTAAGAAAATATCTAACGTTAGTTTGACAAACATACTGTTGCTTCTTCAACTTTTATCATCTTCAACTGAATTTGATCCTAATCGTTTAATTCTTTTGCGTTGTTGACGTAATATTTCAAAGCTTAATTCTCTCAAATCTCGACTTAGTTTTACAAACAACCAATAAGGGCAATTTCTAGCCAGTATGCACAGGAAAATGATTTTGAGAACAAAAAGTTTTTAAACTAAATTATAAATTTCAAATATATTATTACAATACTGTTAAATTATAAAATAGCTTTAAAATTTAGCGGGGGAGGTAACATACTGTGTGTAGTCGTCGTAATAGAATTGTACTGCGTGCTGTCAAAATTTACTCAGAAAATTATCTCTGCATATAACATTGTTCATTTATATAATAATATACAAAATGAAAATATACAAAATATACAAAATGAAAATATACAAAACATTAAATGATGAACCGACTTACAACTTAAGTGGAGAAAAAATATTACAGAAACCTGCTCCCCCGATGTAAAGAATGATGTATCCCCCTGTTTATAATAGTTGTTCAATGTAATATTACTCCTTCAACCTACACATTCGATGTTTATATTGTTTAGTTGTTGTTGTTTTAACGCGAAGGTGCTCAATATGCTATATGCGCTTAGTCCACCGCTCGACTCGCAATCTGCGGGTTCCAATCCCCGTCACACCAAACATGCTCGCCCTTTCAGCCGTGGAGGCGTTATAGTGTAACGGTCAATCCCCCTATTCGATGTAAAACAATAGCCCAAGAGTTGGTGGTGGGTGGTAATGACTAGCTGCCTTCCCTCTAGTCTTACACTGCTAAATTAGGGACAGCTAGCGCAGATAGCCCTTTGCGCGAAATCTATAACAAACAAACAAACAGTTCACCGCACCAGCCTAACCCCAATTCTTTATATTATAAATATATTCTAAACCATCATTATGTTGACCGACACATTATGTATTATGTATAAAAGTTTCGATTTTATTTATATGTCCATATTGTATGAAAGTTAAAGTCTAAATGTATGTGGGGATTTTTGTTTTGGAATAAAAAAAAGCTTAAGTTTGTTTCTTGAGGTAGGAATTACTTTGCTTGTTATTCTATCTGTGGTTAAAAAAATACTTTGAACAAATCATCGACGACAAATTCCTAACGCTTTTTCAAGATATTTTCATAAGTGTAATTTTACACAGTAGATGGGACTGTGAAAATGCATGATTATTTCTCATACAGCAAACATAACAAGTCGGGCTAAGCAGGGCCGAATGGTTAGTTTGTCGTACTGTGAATTTGAGGTTTCGCAGTTCGTCCCAGAAAAACCGCGCTCAACCCTATGAGATCTGAAAAGAGTAACCCAAGAGTTGACGATAGGTGGTGTTGACTAGCTGCCTTACTTCTAGCCTATCACTTCAAAGTTACGGACGGATAGCACAGATAACTTTCGTTTAGCTTTGCGCGAGATTCACTAGACAAAAAAACAAAGCATAGCAATTCAGAATACCGGTTTTCATCAACAAACAAACAAAGCATAACAGTTCAGACTACTGGTTTTCATCCACAGACAAACAAGCAAAGCATAACAGTTCAGAGTACCGGTTTTCATCCACGGACAAACAAACAAAGCATAACAATTCAGAGTACCGGTTTTCATCAACGTGTAACTATTCACCCTGCGGTGTCTGGTTATTAAAAACAAGAAACAAAACGTGCGGTTCGTTCACTGGTATAAAATCAGCACATCCTAGACATCGACTGCCTTACCTCAAAAGAGAAGGTCCGATGATGATGACCATGAGGACGTGTCCGCAGCTTCTGCAGGTTTCAGTATGTTATCAACATTGCTGAATGATGAGTGTTCTGGAAGTTCAGGCGGAGGTTTAGGATGAAGAGGGCGGTAAGCTCCTAGCTTGAACTTTTCTTCGCGTGGATTGAGCATAGTTGGTGTGTAATTGCTGAATGTGTCTATAAGATAAACGAAAATATCTTGAAACACAGATTTGTGACCTATACAGGGCAACATTCATCGTCTTGGACAGTTGTAAGAAAAGTCACATCAGATTAAACTCAATTAATCTTATTCATAGGGAAGTCACATCAGATTAAACCCAATTATTTTTATTCACAGGGAAGTCACATCAGGTTAAACCCGATTATTCTTATTCACAGGGAAGTCACATCATATTAAACCCAATTATTCTTATTCATAGGGTCGCAGGTTCGAATCCCCATCCCACCAAACATGCTCGCCCTTTCAGCCGTGGTGGCGTTATAATGTGACGGTCAATTCCACTATTCGTTGGTAAAAGAGTAGCCCAAGGGTTTACGGTGGGTGGTGATGACTAGCTGCCTTCCCTCTAGTCTTACACTGCTAAATTAAGGACAGCTAACGCACATAGCCCTCGTGTAGCTTTGCGCGAAATTCAAAAACAAACAATACTATCGAATGGATAACCTTCGACATTTCTAGACGTAGAAACCGTGTTGAGGGTTGTTTTAACTCTCCATTTTAGCAATGCTACAGACAAAACGTTATTTTCTGTGTTAAAACGAGTGAAGAACTGTTTACAGAACACAATATCACAGGATCGTTTATCTTCTATTCCACTTCCGGACACAGAAAACGAGGAATTAGAACATATGAATTACCATGAAATTATTGACCAGTTTGAGGTTAAGGTAGTATTTATTCTTTATTTGTTTTAGTTTTATTATTATTATATATATATATATATCAGTTACTAATTCATGCCATTATGAATTATCTAAATAATTATGTCAAGAGTACTTCTAGCGACAGGGGCCCAAACCTGAGGTTGCGCCTAGGGCCTCAGAATAGTTAAATCTGCCGCTGTAAATGGTAGGCGAATTGTACAAAACCTGGGTGGATGGAGCTCGATCAACAACTCCAGTATCAGAATCTTTTTAAGTAGAAACTTTACGGTTGGACCACTGAATAGATCAAAAGTGACGAAGCTGCAAAACAATGTCAGGCCGCCATAAGCACAGAGCAAACCTCAGTAGTTAGACCGAGTAGTCATTTGCCAAGGGTGAAAGATTACACGAACATCGAGAAAAGGAGTAACACGCGTAATATAGAAATACGAAAAATATAAAAATTATACTTTGAACAAATGGAGAAAGAAAAGAAAACGAAAGGAAGAGAAGAAGAGGAAACATAATAGAGAATTAAATTTAAAAATCAAATGAATTAGTTTGCGCATACTGTACCATGTAAAATATTACATCTTTATATTTAACGCCGTGACATTTCATTAGCTTTAATCTACAAAAACCAATAACATTTTAGTATTTTTCCCAGAGCGGCACAAGCTTTATGGCAATAATGAAGAACACTCCTAAAAATTGGATTGCTACAAATGAAGGGGCGTTCTTGACGGTTGGTAGAAATGGCAAAGTTAAAGTCTGACTTCTTGATCGTACCGGGAAAGATCACAAGTCACGTGCCATTTCTCAGGTCTCAACCAACCACTGTGATTCAATTATTCAATTTCTATATTACAATTATATTATCTGTTACTGTCCAATAATGTATATAAGGATAATAATGGTTAAAATATTATAACTAAAAGAAATATTCTTCTTTCAAAACTTTATCAGTTATTACTTTTGTAATTGTAATAATAAAATTGTAAAAAGGGAAACAGATATATACGTGTGTATATTGTTAATTTCTATTTTTTAACTTTTCTAGTTGATATGCATGAATCTAATAAGCCCCCATTTGTTATGAAGATATTTGACATCATAATATTATGTTAGGTAGGTGGCAGCACTGCTTGTATAAACTGCTGGTGACTTAATAACATAATGGTGCATGGAAAGCATTGTTGCCAACTCAGTGAAGTATCCACTACATGTAATGGATTTGCTACGGCATTGGAGGATTACTTTTGTGACATGTATGTTTCCAAACTGCTTTTCTTTCCTCTTCTTTTGCACATCAGTATAAATGCAGCATTAATAATATTCTAGAATCTAGATAATCTTCTATTGCTTAAGTAGCGCAAAAGATTTGTGGCTCCATCTACCGTCTATATTCTGAATCGTTGATTAAACAGCTCATCAGATTGTAATAAATACCTCAACGCACGGTGAACTGTTGGCGAAAACTTTTGGGTTTCAATACGTTTAGTTTCAAAAGTATAAACTTTTCCTTTTTACAATTCTCAGCCAATGGAGTTTTTTTTTATATATTATGATTGTCAGTAATGCTTAAACCCAGCAGGTCAGTAGTAGATGTTTGTGAATTTTTAGGGTTCATCTAGCGGAATTCTTTTTGAGTTGGCTTCACTGATGAAAATTGTGATGCAATTGGCATATGTTTTAGAATCTCTGGCACAAAAGAACTCCAACAAATGATACATTATACAGGGAATGTCGCTAATAAGTATACGTGTGTCATATTTCCACGTGTGACACAGAAACGATTTTCAACCGGAAAAATTTGTTTACACAGAGTAAGTTAGCACACTTTCATTTTACATAGTAAGGAGGGTAGGGGGATATTTTGGTAAACTTCAGCCTATAGTTAAATGAATAAAGCATTAAGATTCATGGTTAGTTTCACGCGTGATATCGATCTTGTCAGTAGCCTCATAATTAAACTGGAGGAGAGGTTTTAATAAACATACGCAGACAGATACAGTTCAATTAATTTCTATCTTGTGTGCTGGACATACCATAGGGATCAAGCCCCAGATTTTAAAGTTATAAGACCTCAAGCTTACCTATTCATTATAATCTAAGTAGTAAATAATCGTTTTTTCGTTTCATAATAAACGTTTTAGTCAACTGTCTCCTTCAAAGGAATCCAGTTAAAAGTTAGGTCACTATGCCTACACGGCAGTGCTTCAGAATTCCCTATGACACATGTTTTACTACAGTATCTTGACATAATGATGCTGTAGGAGTATAAACACATACACACAATTACATGCGTATGTCACTATGTTTACTTCCGCTGTAAAATACTTAACACTGAGCATGCTAGGTAGGTTGTTAAATAATACATCTTTCCGATAACTATAGAGCTAGCGGTCGTATAGATTTCAAGTGATATGATACACAAGACAAACAGTCGTTACGAGCCCTATTACACGTATATTACTTATAGATAATTCATACTAATAACTTTAATAGGGTTATAATGGCACAATACAAACCCCACCGAGTATTTTGGAATAAAATACACAATACAGCATTGTAATCAGAATAAATAACTACTAGAAAATTATTTATCACATTTTAATCTACTCTATTATCAAACATAACCTATTTCGTAAAAAATAATAATAATTTTCAAGAAATAGTGTTCTCACATGACACAACATGAAAATAACTTTCAAGAAATAGTGTTCTCACATGACACAACATGAAACTTTCCAATTTAAAATTCATACGATAGCATGATATCCGAACAAAACGTTTACCGTTAATTTAAAAATATGAAATCTAAACACATACACGAACAAGCTCGATTTTGTACAGTATTGCTGTTCTTAGTATAAAGAAGAAACTTTGTGCGAGTAATTAAAATAAAGTTGGTTATATTTGTAATGAATAACCTACTTTCGCTTAAAAATCAACCGAACATTATTCAACATTAAATTGTCTATCGGTGTGATTTTAATTGTGTGTCGTATACAGCTTGTTCAAGAAAATTAAGTCAAAAAAAGAAAAAAAAAACTTCACAGACTCATTCAACAATATAGAACACTCTGCAGTGACCTGTATATGGCTTCTTCGACTCTGTGGTGGGCAGAGCACAAATAGCCCATTGTGTAGTTTTGTGCTGAGTTTCAAACAAACAAACTTCTTCGACTATATATTTAGGATGCAAAGAAATTGAAATAAGGGGTGAGACATATGAATTTCATATGTACGGATTGAACTTAAGAGTTGAAATATCAACTTTTTTTCCCCCATCATTTCGTTATTGTTTAGTATTCAATATTGTTATTGTTGCCAAAACATGTCAGTGTATCATTTCAGCTGTCTAATCAAAACTTGTTTGATAGGAACAAGTAACTGTCTATGCTTCATCCTATCTTTTAAATATTAACGAATACAATATGTACTTGCCTTAAAATTGAAACATGTACTTCATAAACTATAATTTTAACATTTTTACAGCGCATCACGCTGAAAATAGTATTTAATTTGTGAGATTTTTTAAAAAATTTCAAAAAATTCTGATCAAAATTTTGTAAGACTATATTAGGGTAATTGGTCGTCTTTGCTTTGCTTTTTTTTTTTTTCATGCGTGGACACGCCTTTCTAATTTCTGGTGTAAATATTTGAAGCTGCTGGGTAGGTACTGAGGTAAACTATACATCATATAACTTGAAAAGATACGATGGACCCATATAAATTAACTAAACATTAATTCGTGAGTAGTTACTTTAGCCAAAGCCTTGTTCATTGTAGCACGCAAAGCTGAGTTCAGGTGCGACCTCTATGTATTTTCAAGCTTTAAAGGTGAACTACTTCAACCTACTGTTCTAGTTTCGATTTTATTCTCTTAGATACCAGGGCCAAGTAGATTAGTTGCTCTGTAGCTTTTTGAACCTTTTATGGTTTGTTATTGATGAGTATTTTTTCTTTTTTAAATCACTATGGAAATAGATATAACAATAACCATTACTGTAAAGAAGTATAAATGTGGAAACTAATTTCTGTAATTACTATTATAATTTTTTTAAACGACTTGTGTGGTTTGTTTGTTTGTTTCTAGTTAAGTATTATATGGAAATAAATACAACGTGGTTGTGGGTACTAAATATGGTGGTTTCGAAAGTAATAAATTCAAGCAATTAAATACATTATTTAAATGTTATTATTTAATTTCTGTAGTGCAAACTGGTGTAAAGGAGACATTTTAATACTAGAAATAAACGACTTTTGAACACCAAATTTGTTATTTTTCTTTAATTGGACACTCAACGTTTCGCTTTACAGCTTCTT
>NW_013670763.1:1871-3029 GCF_000517525.1 Limulus polyphemus | reverse complement strand
CTTCAGAACAGTACCACTAAAACACAAACCGTAACTGACAGCTTTGTACTGTGATGCTCAGTATTTATTCTATTTATAAAAAAATATACAAATATTTAATATTATTATAAAAATCATTTATTTACTCACAATATATTTATGAAATATTCGAAATTAAGACTGGGGTGGAATTTCGTTTGTTGTTAAGCGAAAAGCCGCACAATGGGCTATCTGTCCTCTGCCCACCTCGGGAATCAGAATCCGATTTTTATGTCTATTAGCCATCAGACTTGCCACTGAGCTACCGGGGGTGGGGGAGGGGTATAGAAGATTAGAGTGGTTTTTTGAATTGGTCTCGGTGCAAAAGTTGAGCATTTAGATTGTAACCTAAGCTGCGTGTTTTATTTATCATGAAGATATATTTTCGATTTTCTGAAAGCCATGTAATTTCAGGCACAGTGGGTAAAACAGATGACAGAGTCGCACACGCACACAAAAACAACAATATACTACGAATACAGTTTCGGTCTAACGAAATACTCAGATCTATCAACAAATCCTAGAACGATTATTGGTAAAGAAAGTTTAATTTTTTATTTACTCGATAGTTCTAACATCGCTCGACAGGGCCAGCAATTTGCCCAAGATCATATAATAACTTTATCTATGCTACCACAGCTTTTACCCCCAGCGGCATGTCTGCGGACTTACAACTTTGCGCTTAATTACAAACAAACAAACCACAGCTTTTTACACTTCTCATATAATGAATACGTGGAACTAGTTTTCTGTTAATAAACGTTCGGGTGATTAACTATTTTATTAGTTTAAATGCCATGTGTTAAAACAGAAACATTTATTTTTACTTTCTACACTCACCTCAACATCAAAGAATTTGGAACAAGGCTGAATTTTGTTACAGGGCTATTGGCTTCGAGCAATCCGTTTGAGTTTTATCGCATAGTAATAAAAAAAGGGTCATTTGTATCACGAAGTTCTACATACCTGGAACTCGAACACATTTTATGAATGAATATATATTTCCTTGAATAACATGTATTTCAGACGGAATATTTTCCGTTCGGTAAAACCTTTTATCTATTCTTTCCATTTGTAGACAGTTATGTTAATTTTAACATCAAATGACAAAAGTGCATAAAGCAACTCGAATATTTATCT
>NW_013670763.1:0-1476 GCF_000517525.1 Limulus polyphemus | reverse complement strand
AAATCTTAATTAGACACAAAACATTAAGTGAATAGACATATAAAAATTAGGTTTTTTTTTGTAATTAAGCACAAAGCTACACGATGGGCTATCTGTGCTCTGCCCACCACGGTTATCGAAACCAAGTTTTTTTGCATTGTAAGTCCGCAGACATACCGCTGTACCACTGGGAGGCTAAAAATTAGTTAAAAACTAAAAATGGGAACTGGTAGGATGGATTTTAATGGGACATGTATTTGATGGCATGGCCCACGAACGGCTGGGTTCACCGTTTCTCAGATGTAATGTTTTCTCTTAGTGGTTATTTTGCTGCACTTTGGATCCGAGGGTTCATGGTTCGCGTCCTGTTGCCGCAAAAAGAAAAAGCGCTCTGCACTTTAAGGCCGCGGGTCGTTTTAAGAGTGATGGTCAGTTCCCACTACTAAATTATAGTAGTCCAAGAACTGCCAGAGGGCGCTGTTGATTAACTGTCTTCCTTCTAGTTTATCAGCTCAAAATTAGGAACGGCTAACGCAGATAGCCCTTTGGGCGAATATCCAAAACAAACCAAACCTATTCAAAACCCACAAAGTCATCCAGATAAGACACCATTTACTAGCAGCAAACAGCTGTCCTTAACGAGAAAAAAAAAGAGATGAGAAATAAAAAGTCTTATTATTATTAACACAAATAATAAATATTATTAAGCTGTTTAAAAGACATGACTAGCGGGTGTAAAAACTGTTTAAAAAAAGATACCTCGAAATAACTTGCTTGTTCAGTTTGTGAAAAATGACTTTTTGATGCAATTGTATTAACATGTATTAACTGACTAAAAGAACACGTGAAGATTCCAAGTAAATTACATTTATCTCTCTAAGTCGGATCCTCCGGTGGGCCAGGTCTTCGGATTAACAATGCTGAAATCAGGGGTTCGATTCCCCTTGTTCAACACATTAAATAACTCGATGAGGCTTTGCTATTGTTGCGACTCTGATCGTTTGTAATTTCCCGTAAAAATTCTTTCCGAAAAACTTCAGCGATACAAGTCCTTTCTTAAATAAAACTAGTTTATTCTTTCTCAATATAACTTTGCAATACACTTAATTTCCGCAGTCACTTTAATTTCAACACACGCTATAATTCGCAACGATTCACGCACTTTACTTACGACTTGTCTCGATTATCTGTCTATCTGCAATTATTTCTCCGCTTTATTTGCCGGGCTTACATACAAAAAAAAGAGGGCGCCTAGAAAAGACTAGAGTTGCCAGGAAAAGTCAAGATCCCTCGAGAATCTCATGACGTGTTACCAGCGTCACGTGACTTCCGCTGTCGTAACACTATAAAAAAAACAACAACACAAAACACACTCCAAGTCGGCATTCTAGCACCACAGCGTTCATGCAGCTGCATTTTTTAACATTATACAAAGCAATGTTACATTGTTAGAATTAGATAGGTAAATTCCCAATTACTCAATCCCAGTATCTATTA
>NW_013670762.1:75268-77222 GCF_000517525.1 Limulus polyphemus | reverse complement strand
ACTTGTAACTTTTGTCTACAACTTCTGTGAAAGAAACCAATAAGAAAACTGTACATAAACACTTGTCAAATAATGGTTTAGATGTATGGACACACAGAACTTGCAACTTTGAAATGCTGTATCTTTTTTATTTCTAAGGTTTATTTTAACTTTTGAGGTGTAGATGGTACTATGAAATATTAAAGCTACCATTTCAGCAGAAGTGATTGTTTAAGTAATATACTTACATTTATATTTCATCACAACTATCCACGATATTTGATGTTATTGGAGTATGGGAATGAGAACCTTAAACCTTCTTATATTGATAGAAATATATACTTTTTAAACTTGTAACAAAAAATAACAAACCAATTCTGTGTCTTTTGGAAAGCTTTTTGCTTGAGTTTTAAAAAAATGCTACTCTGAATCCATAATAGGCTTAGCAGTACTGTCAAATTATATCTCATATACTCGCTTCTTTAGTGTAACATATTTAAACCACAATATAAATAATTTTTGTTTTTACAATTTAGTAGTGTAATTTTATTTGAAAAACATCCATTTTATCAGATTACAAGAATAATCTACAATCTAGCTTATCTATTTTAAAAATCCTTTGTTTTCAAGATGAATCAGTGCCTAGAACATCTTTTACTCAGCAAATAGACCAACCTTTGTTTTTCAACACTTTGAAGGATGCTAGCATTTAAACATATTTCTTTGAAAATATCTTTGTGCCACAAAATACTAACCAATATTACCATTCATAACAGCTTCCTGGAATATGTGAACAGGATTTTGTTAATACAGTGATATTGTTCATCCATGGAGATATTATTATGTGATGAATAGCCTAGGAAAAATTCTTTATCTGTGGAGGGAGGAATTGCTTTGAAACTAGTGAAAATATAAATAGAGAGCAGATAACAAACATAAGAGCTTGAAACATGTGATATGTCATAAAATAGCTCATTTATTGACTTCTTTTTACAAAGCAGGACCAGGTGTAGCTTAGTGGCTGGTATGCCTGACTGTAAATTTGAGGTTTCATGGTCACATCCTGTTGCTGCAAAATCCCATTAATCAGTTAGAATAGTCCAAAAGTTGGTGGTGTTGACTAACTGCCTTTCCTCTAATCTTATCAGTTGAAAGTTAAGGATAGCCCTTGCATAACTTTGCCTAAGTATCTAAAACAGCTAAACAAACAAACAAATTTGTAAAACATTTTGATTAATTTTTTACACTATATATAATATTTTGAGTAAGGTATTGTTTTAAGGATAATATTTAACATTTAGACATTTTTGATGTTGATCATGTAATATTTGATATTGTTTTGACAATTGGTCTCTATATGTATGGTTAGTTAATGATGCCTAAATAAAAAGTATACTGGTATTTTCAAGAGCTTTCAATACGAGATCAGTCAATGTGATGACCTTGTAACCATTTTGTGCTTGTTATAGTTTTCATGCTATAACTTTTAGATTAGTAAGTGAACATTCATGAAATTGGGCAGATTATCTGTAAACATTACAATGCTTTCATATGTAAAATATCAAATTATTTATTAAGTCTTAAAGTTTGTAAAGCTATGTTTCTCTCGTGCCTTTTTTTTTTCTTTTCACATCTTGCCTATCTGTCATGCAAAGTAATATTCATTTTAAGATTAAAAATACTTTTATGCATCAGAAAATTTTGAAATTTCATATGCAAAATCTTTATAATGTCCAGATAGTTATCATATGTTTCTTAAGAAAAACTGTATTTATCTGTTATTTTCAGTAATTAATCTCTGTACAGGTTCAGTAGATTTGAATGATCTCACAACCACCATAAAAAAATTAGGAAATAAACAAATTATGCCTCTTTCATTCTATAATGAACACAAACTATAACATGAAAACATAAATGTTTGGACGAAATAGCTTAAATCTCATAACATTATATATTTATTATTTTTATTATATTG